>NW_028249586.1:0-26919 GCF_964263255.1 Lissotriton vulgaris
TGTCGCAGAGGGCTTCAGCCCGGTGCCCATTAATGTTGACCCACTGGCTGTACTGTACTGTTCTTGTCGGGGATACAGGGAGAGCAGGGGTCCGGTCCCCGTCATGCGGGGAGGGAGCGGGCCTTCCCCGAGGCCTGTCCAACAGTGCCCTCGCTTGTTTTTTTTTTGTTAGCATGTTATTAGTAGATCAACTGTCATACAGACAGACCAAATGGTTTTTGACTTTGTAGTTAATCTACAGTAGACTAAAGTGTATGTTAACATGAATCCCTAAATGGCAAAAGTGGATTCCCCGCTGATCCAGAATCATCTGGGTCATGTTTAATGTTGTTCCATTTGGTAACTTGAGAGGATATATACACAGATGTTTACGATTGCACGAGTGGAACTACCAAAACACATGTTGTTCCACTGTTGTTGGAACTCAGCATTCCTGTAAAAGAGTGAAAAGAGAGTGAGAAGCAAGCGAGGAGTGAGAAGCGAGAAGCGAGTGAGAAGGTAATATAGGTCCTAGCAGGTTAACTTCGTTCAGGAGGAGCCAATAGCACTTTGTGCCTTGTTCCCAGCTTTACACTGCACACTGAATGAAACAAGCATTTACAATGCAATAGGTCTCGCCTTCGAAAAAGTTAGAGCTATTGGCATTGTAAATGACAAACTTTATTTATGGGTTGGTTTTGAAAACCGATAAATAAATGGCATTGTCATTTACAATGCCGATAGCTTAATCTCTTGCAAATACGAGACCTATTGTATTTGCACACACGCACACACACGCACATACACACATACACACACATACACAGAGCCACACACACAGAGCCACACACACAGAGCCACACACACAGAGCCACACACACAGAGCCACACACACAGAGCCACACACACAGAGCCACAGACACACAGAGCCACAGACACACAGAGCCACAGACACACAGAGCCACACACACACACACACAGTCACACACACACACAGAGCCACATACACACACACAGAGCCACAAAGACACACACACACAGACACACACACAAAACACAGAGCCACACAACACACAAAGCCACACACAGACCCACACACACGGACACAGACCCACACACACGGACACAGACCCACACACACGCACACAGACCCACACACACGCACACAGCCCCACACACACGCACACAGCCCCACACACACGCACACAGCCCCACACACACGCACACAGCCCCACACACACGCACACAGGCACACAGGCACACACACACGCACACAGACCCACACACACACAGAGCCAGCCCCACACACAGAGCCAGCCCCACACACAGAGCCAGCCACACACACAGAGCCAGCCACACACACAGAGCCAGCCACACACACACACCCATGATCTAGTCGTCATAGGAACAAAGTATAGGATCCTGTTAGGATTGAGACGTCATAGATAAATAAGACTGACAAGTATTATTGTGAATGTGCAGTATTAATGCCTTCGCCTCAAAGCATGCATGGTGCATAACAGTGTACATTCTGCTGTGTGCTCAAGACCAAAGCCCTCATCTCTCAATGCCACTCACGCGGGCCCTCAAGCTTACACCAGTATCCCCATTGCCTTAAAGACAGATGCCGTTGGAGCAGCTGCCCTCTGACAAGCGGGGCAGCTGCGAGCGTGCCCCGAAGCGGGCACCCAACCATGTGCGTGCGGGCCCCACGGGCTCGCACACTAAAAGTAGGCTCCCTCTTAACCCCACTCACCCGGGCCTTCGACGCACCGACTCCCTCTTCTCTCCTCTCCTTTGGGGCCGCTCCTGGCCCCCGTAATGCGGATGGGAGCTCCCCTTCACCAGGGCTCCTCCGGTCACAACGTTGTAGCGGGGGGGGAGGGCACCGGCAGTGTGCCTTTGTCAGCCCGCCTCCTGGTCTTCTCTGGTGGGCCACCGGTCACTCTGGCAGACTCCGAGGCAGCAGGACACATGCGGGCCTCTCCCTTCACCATGGAAGCCCTCCGGATAAATTGAAGCAGCTCTCCTCCGGCCACGGGAGCGGAGGGGGGCGGAAATGGAGCCAGCGAGGCTCTCGGGTTCATCGGCAGGCCCGCCCACGTCTATCCCGAGGTTGCCTGACTTCCTGGATTTCCCGGGTTGCGGTGGATGACAACCAAAGCAATGCAAAAGCTTCCAAATACCTTCCAACTCAAATTAAGTGGGAACAGTTATTGATACAGTAACCAGTACAACTTAGAAAAATTAAGAGCAAAGAAGACTATTTTAATGGGCTCTCCTCCTCCTTAGAGGGATGTGGTGGAGAGAAGAAGTCAGAAATAGTAATAGACTGTCCCACGTGGAAGGATAACATGACTTCTGGCAGAAATTATATTGTAGTGCCTAGCACCAACTTGTCAGGAACAAAAGATGGGAATGTACTGCAGCTCACGGAAACATCTGCAATGAGGAAAATCTTTTTGATGTTCAGCAATCTCAGCATGCAACAGTGCATTGGTTTGAAACTTGCACACTAGAAAGATAAGAACCAAGTTAAGGTCCTACTGAGGATAATGAAAGGCTCATGTGAATAAATGGAAGTGAGTCCTCTTTGAAAACACATCACAACTGTTGAAAGAATCAACAAAGCTTGGCCAGATAAACACAGAAAGGCTGAAAGGGCCTACAACCTTTTACAAACAAAATATCAGATAACTTGGCATATAGCGACTCAACATGACTATCTCTGCACTAAGCGACAAACCTCGCCAACCACCACAGTGAATACATTTGGTAGATATGCGCAAAGCCCCAAGAATAACATCCACTACTTGAGGAGGTAAGCCAACACATGGAGGTGTTAGTTGTGGATACTCAGGTGTAGAAACCAACAGTGAAGCTGAGACAGAATGTCAGGGGTAGGGTGACTGAACGCGGAGTGGGAGGGAGGGTAGGGGTTGCCAAATACTCAAGTTTAAAAAGTTTTCCTGGCCCATTCCAAAGCAAACAGGATGACCTGTGCCTAGTCCGTCATGATTGTCTTCAGGGGCAGGAGCGACAGGGGTGGGAAGACACAGAAGACTGACATACATACCACTGTAGGCAGAAAGTGTTCTAAGAAACCCCTTGATGAAAATGTTGCTGCCAATAATCACAACACTGGGTTCCTGAATGGGGTACAAACATCGACTCATGGTTTGCACCAGTTGGCAAAGGTGAACAATATGTGCGCAGAAGTAATTCTTCTTGGCATTCATCCATCCTGCTAAATGGTTTGCAGTATGAGAGATCACTTGAAAGTTCAGCCATTTCCATAGACACAGAACCTCTTGGCATAGGACCCAAGAACCCCTGGTGCAGTACTACAGGGCGGTAGTGTTGTCTATTAAGACCTGAACTGGCTTCTTCTTCATGGATTAGAGTAAGTGTAGGAAGCACTATATAGTGCACCAAAATTACGTACACCTTGTAGAGTGTCCTCAGAGAGTTTACAGAGGAAAAATTCAACATTAAATGCTCTCTTTTGTGGTTCTGTGGGTGAGCAGTTTAGGATTATCAGAGGTTAGTGCTAATCATTTGTTATACCAACTCAGAAAAATAACTTATTTTTATATACATTTTAATACCAAGAACTTCGTAAGAAAGTAAGTACTTTTTAAAATATAGAATTTTACAGGTAAGTAAAATGTTCACGTAAATGCGTCTTTACGCGCAATACTTTCCTATGGAAGAAAAAGTCATATATAGTATACACATCACTTGCAATATGTTTACGTGGGTCCCCTTCAGGAGGTAGGGGAGTAAGGACCATAGTACTACCAGCAGTTAGGGTTTACCTGCCCTGAGGCGTGTGGGTGCAGAGGTGCTGGTCGGTTTGGTAGCCTTACACAATACATCAAAGAGGGGGGGCACTGAAAAATAGGCTGCAGAGGGGGACTTGGGGACAAGTCTGGGAGCTCCCAACGGGGGGGGGGGGGGGGGGGGGGGGGGGGGGGGGAGGGGGCTTGGCGCACAAGGGTCCTGGGGATATGGCAGCACAGTCTGTTCTCACCAACCCAGGCTGGGGTGTTTGGGTGCAGAGGGGATAGGTCGGTTGGCTTGGTGCGGCACAGGGCCCTGCGGTTGACGGTCTCACTGGTTGAGGGAGCAAAAATCAGGACAGCTGGGCAACTCTGGAAGTGGGTCTCTGCAGTGCTGACAACCCATGTAGGTTGCTCGGTCTCCGTGTTGCTGGAGTCCGGATTGGATTCAAACAGGCTTTGGTTTCTGCAAGGGGTCTGGTGCCTCTGGTATCGGGGCGATGGGGCTTCGGTTGATCCTGGTGCCTTCTCACTCGGTGGGGGAGATGAATCTGGCCTCCGGGAGCACGGTGACCTCTTCCTGTGCAGATGCTGCTTCGTTACGACTGGGGCAGCACGCTAAACTGGACTCTGCTGCTTTGTTGCCTGCAGACTGGAGGTGAGTAGATCCTTTACTCCAAGGGAGATTGCTTGAAATTTGTGAAGGGCTCGCAGTCTAGCGGGATTTTTGGTAAAGACTCAGCTGTAGGACAAATCCTTTTCTTCACGATTGTCAAAACTGGTGCTGGCAGGCAGGGTTTGGTGCCAAAAAGTCCACAGCAAGTCTTCAGCTCTCGTTTTTGAGCCTCTTCTTTATCATCTTCTTCTGAGCCCGTCAAATCTGAGTTCCTGCCATCGAAGATGCTACCTAAATAATCAATTATGGGACGTTAAGGCGAGTGCCAGGTAGTACACCACTTTAGGGTGACTACACCCCCTATATGACCACTTCCTGCGGGAAGTGGGCATAACCGTGACCCAGAGAACCTAATTTCACAAAAAACAAAGATGGAGGAATAATAGTTTTCGTATTCACATCAGGTAGCCGCCTGGGTGGCATATAAAAGAGGGGAGAGGCCTTTGAAGCCTTCTGCCTGGATATACTTATTATTTAGCCATCCTTCTAGGGAGGAGGTGACAACACCTCCGGCCAGAGCAAGCGTTGTTTCAGTGCTCAGAACGGGGCTCTCACCTGCAGGGTCAGAAACCTGTCTGTGGTGGCAGGCTGGTCTACACAAGTCAGCCAGAACAGAAAATGTTGGTAGATTTTCAGGGGGGCATCTCTAAGGTACCCTCTGGCTGCATGTTTTAATAAATCAATCACTGGAATCAGTGTGGGGTGGTAATTGCAGGATGTTTGAGACCAAACATCTCCAGTTTCAGTGAAGCCATCATGTAGCTGGGGAACTCATGATCACCAGTGCCCAGTACACATATACTCAAGATGGCTTCCCTGTTCACTGGCAATGTCCAAGAAATAAACACGGACACCAAAGGGGTATATCTGCTCATGCAGAGCAAGTACTCGCGTGTAATATACTACACCCTGCCTATGGGCTGCAAGGCCTGCTGAAGGGGTGACTTGCATACATTGTATGCAGCATCTGTGTGCATGGCACACAGAAGGTGTGCCATGTCGAGTCTTCACTTTTGTCTGCACCATGACATGCAGGCTGAAATGGCAGCTTGCATGAATGTGGTGAGTGGTCCCTGAGGGTGGCACCATACCTGCTGCAGCCCTTAGGGACCCTCTTTAGTACTTATGCCCTGTGCACCTGGGGTACCATTTACTAGATACTTGCAAGGGTGCTAAAGGTATTACCAATTGGGGGGGAAATTGTACAGTTGTAGGGAAAGAGTTCTGGCACTGGGGACCTGGATAGCAGGAACCCAGTGCACTTCTGTCAAAATTACATCAATTACCAGGTAAAAAGTGGGGTGACCATGTCAAAAAGGGGCACTTTCCTACAGTTAGTCTTTCATAGCCAGAACTGGAAGGCACAAAGAGGGACTAGATCCCTCAGACCTCCACTTCACAGATAACTAACCCAACCCAGAGATAATACATCCTTCACTAATCTTGAATGCTACCTTGGAAAATTAGCCGATGGCAGACGAAAATTCCACTGCAAGACCCACACGTGCCAAAGAGAACTTGGGCTCAGAGCAATAAAGAAGGCTAATAGGCCAAGGAGCCTCAGAACCATCCGCGCCGGAACCCAGGAATGAGTATAAAAAAAGCATTGAGATCATATTCCGAATGTCCTGGACTCTCTGGGTAGGGTTGAAAAGGCTTTGAATACCAGTTTTCAGGATGGCACCTATAAAGAGGATGTTCTGAGTATTACAGGCGCAATTGAGGCTCTTTGATCGAGAACCCCAGAGATGAGAGAGGGGCAACAGTCATCTGCAGGTGGTCCATCACTTACTAAAACTCCACCTTCACCAGCAAATTGTTGATGTAAGGGAATACGTGTATTCTGACCTGACTGCAACCACTACCATCACTTGAAAGGGCTGAGGTGAGACTGAAGGATAGAACACCAAATCTGTATACGCTCTGTATACGTTTCCTGCATGTCGAAGTATACCATCCAGTCAACTAGATTCAAGGCAGAAAGATCCTGGGCTAAAGGTAACATCTTGAACCGGTCCTTCCAAAGGAATAAGTTCAGGAGCTAGAGGTTTATAACTGGCCTAAAGTTGCTGTCTTTTTTCGATTCTCCACCCCCTCTCCCCCCCCCCCCCCACACCCCCAAAGAAATTGTGTGCGTAGCATTCAGAGACCTTCTCGATGGCCCCTTTGGCCAGTAATGACTAGAATTCCTGTGCAAGAATGGAATTCTGCTTTACTGTAGTGTGATCTGAAATAGTTGGAATACGGTCTGAAGTAACAGCATGCCAGCCTGGGAAGGAAAATCAGATACTGTCCCCTACCATTACTATGGAAGTGTAAATCGAATCAGCTTGACTACAGCTACAGTAGGTGAAGCGGTACAAAAGGGGGTGGTGATGGACGGAGCATCTGAATCAATCAAACACTCACACCCAGTCAAAAGATCTGGGTTTAAGCCATCACAGTTCTTTAGCCCACTCTGCCACCCCAGTTCAGACATGGCTATATGCAAATCAGTCTGACCCTGTGCCTCATGGGAACAGTCCAGCCCGAACTGCCAAGCCATGTCTTCCCTGGACCGGAAACAAGCTTCCGAGGACCGGTTTCTGGCATTCCAGCCGTCTTCAGCCGGGCTTGCTTGAATCCAGTGGCAAAGTGAGCAAGGGACTCACGTCTGAGCATACCCTGCCACACTTATGGCGGCCAAAAGTGGTACAAAAGGGGGTGGTGATGGATGGAGCATCTGAATCAAACACTCACACCCAGTCAAAAGTAGGTGAAGAGCAAAAGAAAATGACTTCCTTTGATGATAATAATAATAATAATAATAATAAAAACACTTATAGAGCGCCTGGTTACACTTATGACAGTGTGTCCCCGCGCTAAGAAATGCTGCAGTATACCAAGAGGCCGAGATCAGGAGCCCATACGGGTACATGGGTACAAAATCAATATTACTTTGGGAAAAGGTATGTTTTAAGTTTGAGCCTGAATCTTGTTTCAGAGGGCTCCATGCGTAGATCTAGTGGGAGATTGTTCCAGTGCTTACTTGCAAGAAAGCGAAAGGAGCTACCTCCCATCCTGGTCTTACGTACGCGAGGGAGCTTAAACAGCATCGCTCCTGCGGATCTGAGGTTCCTGGTGGGTCGGTGAATAGTCAGCAGGTTGCGTAGGTAAATGGGTCCTTTTCCCTGGGCAATACGGTGGGCAAAGCATAGAGCTTTAAACTTAACACGTTCCTCAATAGGGAGCCAGTGGAGTTTTCGTAGTGCTGTTTTACCGGAGGCCCTGCGGGGGAGATTCAATACCATGCGGGCCGCGGCATTTTGGACACACTGTAATTGATGTAGACATTTACGGCTTAGTCCTAAAAAAAGGGCATTGCCGTAATCCAGGTGAGGAGTAACCAGGGCATGTATGAGTGTCTTCCTGGCGCTGATAGGGAGAAGATCTAAGACTTTCCGGAGAGTTTTTAAAATACCGAAACATTTACCCGTAACTTTACTGATTTGTTGCTTAAAGGAAAGCTCCGCATCTAGCCATATTCCTAAGTTTTTCACCAGGTTAGCGGGTTGGGGAAGCGCGCCCAGTTCTGATGGCCACCAAGCTTGCGACCAGGCAGAAGGGGATTTGCCCACTATCAACACTTCTGTTTTCTCGCCATTAAGGCGTAGGCAATTGTTATGCATCCACCCTGCTAGAGAACGCATGCAATTGGAAAAATTGATGGCATCCTCTGGTTGATTGTGGGTGAGTTTAATTATCAATTGGGTATCGTCAGCGTATGTGACGATATCCACACCAAAAGATTCCACTATATGGGCTAGCGGCTCCATATAAAGATTAAAAAGCGTGGGGCTCAAGCTTGAGCCCTGTGGTACCCCATGTTTTAATTTGTGGATAGATGATTTATATGGAGGGCAGTGTACTTGGAAACTTCGGTTTTCCAGAAAGGATACCATCCATTTCAGAGCTGGCCCATCTACTCCCAGATCTGAGAGGCGAGACAGCAGCGTTGAGTGCAGCACAGTGTCAAAAGCTGCACTCAAGTCTAATAATATCAATGCTGCTGTCTGCCCCTCATCTGCAAGTTGTCTTAAACATTCTGTGGAGAATAGAGCCGCCGACTCAGTGGAGTGGCCTGCTCTGAACCCTGATTGCGTAAAGTGGAGAAGCGAGTTCTCTTCCACAAACTTCATAAGTTGGCTGTTTACTATCTTCTCCACAACCTTCCCACAGAAGGGGAGGAGAGAGATAGGCCGAAGATTTTGTAGCTGAGAAATGTGTATATTGGCCTTTTTTTTCAGAGGTATTACTTGTGCCATTTTCCAGGTATTAGGCACAAGGCATTCCTGAAAGGATAGAGTGATCAAGTGTTCCAATTGCTCAATCATACAGTCAATGACTGTCTTACATGGCATCCATTGACATGCGGAGTCCTCTTGAGCCACGAAAAGGAAGGCTGTGTTTGCTGTTGCACTGGTTATGAGGGCTGCCTTTATTGGTAGGCGAGACCCTGAGAGCATCCCATGAATTGTCAGTACTGTAGGAGGAATTCATGGGCCAGGTAAAGTAAACCTAATGAACAGGGACTAACCATAATCTCCGTAAAGTGCTCCAGAGCAGAGCTCACCTTTTCCCGAAAACCTTAAAACGTCAAATGGCATATCTATAGGGGATGCCTGCACATCATGGGTAGAATCCTGTTGCATGCATCCAGGCATGACGCCTAATCAAGAAACTAGTTACAACTGACCAACACAAACAGCCTGACATGTTTTGCTGCCTCCTGCTAATCTTGGATTGTCTGGTCAAAGGTGTTCCTGAAAAATCAAGGGAGGGCCAGTAAGACCTCACTGGCCATGTCCCAAAGAGCACGAGCTTCCAGACTCAGAAGATAGACAGCAGTCAAGGACCTCAGGGACTAGCTGGTGGAAGGAAAGACTCTTCTAGAAAATACTTTCTTCCCAAAGGCATCAATGAATTTTGATTCCCTGTCCAGCAGTGCAGCTGGAATGCTTTGAGGTTGACCTTGCTTGTAGAAGCTTGGACGACCACATTCTCAGAGGTAGCGTACGGATTCAAAAAGGAGAGGTTTCTAGGGGCAGGCATATGACACCTAGCCACAGGTCAACCAATGGGGGCCCAAATGCAGCTTAGTCCATGTTGTCATTAAGGTGGCTGTCAGGGGTCCACTAAAGGGCAGTTAGGGCTCTGAATTAGCAGGTCCAGGCTTCTGAATCTCAGTCAATGGTAGGTAGTTGAGCATTCAACTTTTCTGCTGCTCTGTGGACTACTACAGTGAAGGAGGCACTCTCTTCAGTGGAGTCCAATTCTGTTTCCGGTGTAATGTCTAGGCCACTAGCATTCTGTACATCTAGGTAAAGCCAGCATCATTGTAGTTAGAGGGATCAAGTTGGCCTCTTAATCATCATCCAATTCATTTTGGAGTCTTGAACAGCAGCAGAATCTGAACCAAACAGGGCTTCCACTTTGCAATAATATCGGTACTGATGAAGATGCTGGTGTTCCTCCAACATAGGGGAGTCTGAAGTGGAGCTGGCTGCCTCTGTCATTTTATGGTAATTTCATAGTGGTACATTGACATGGTGCAGGGCAAGATTTGAGTACAAACTAGCATTGGGATAAGATCCCATCTGGGTGCTATTGGAGTCTGGCTTAGCCCTTTGGCAGTACAGAGGATGCATGGCTGGTGCTGACAAGTAGACAGATGGGAAAGGCCTCTGTTTGCTGTGTGGTTGATGTTTGTCAGGATATCAGGGTGCACCGGAATCAGCCTCTGAATCTCTGAATTGGTGCTCTGGAGTGCAGACGAGGCAAATTCATGCTGGAACAGAAAAAGCAGGATGGGGATAAATCTCCCTTGGGCTTCCTTCACTTCTTGTGGTAGTTCTTGTTGTGGAACTAGATTTCAGACTTACCCGAGGAGACTTCGAGCAGAACCTGGAGCAAGAGCAGACCAGTACTTTTGAACATGTCACTGTTTGAAGAGCAACCTACCTCCCTTCTTGTTTAAAATGGCAGAGCATCGCCTTATGCTCCCTCAAAGTCTTAAAGTGCGCCAGAGAACTTTTGACCCGCTATTTTGAGTTATGCGCAGACTCAAGGCCCATAGGCCAGCAATATATGCATCTGTGACTGACATTTGCTCCTTGCAGTCGAAGAATGGGCTGAAGCTTGTAGATCTGAAAATGCAATTTTGGCATCTGTGAAAACATACAAAGTTGGGAGTGGAGTTCGGATCTTCATTAGTGGCGTGGAAAAAAAGGAACTGAAGTCCTAGCGTAGGACTGCACCATCACCTCCGGGTTAGTATGGGGTCGCCGCAGAGTTAGATCGTGCAGGAGCAGTTACTTTGAAAGAAAAAAAAAAAACATCCCAATTGATTGGATCCTGGCTATCTGGGGGTATTTACAAGGTAAGCAATCTGCAAGTAGAAGCATCAGAAATCCCTGTCACAGCTTACGTATGCTAATTAAGCCAGCCCTATATACACACACATTGCTATAGAAGGGATGATGCCCTTCCACAATGCAGATTTAAAAACCCCTAAAAAATTTCTGGCAACAAGCCAGCTGCCATTCCTAAAGCCGGATAAATCCCATTAACTATTTTGGATTTTTCCACTGCTCGAGTGATATACATTTCTTTTGTGTTCCCGCCACTCCAGAGAATACATGGTTAGTACTATGCTGATAATGAATACCTCCCTAGGAACATAATGTGAGGTGGAGTCCCTCGTGCCTTCATTTACTTTCTATTTATGCTCAGTGACTGGAAAGACCTTTGGAAAGCAGTGCATCATTGTCCATCGTGCAAACCCTGAGCCACCTACCTACAGGTTTCATCATCGCACTAGCCCATGCTGCAGCTGCAGTCAGACCTTGGCTCTTACTTGAGGATTCATCATCAAAAGAATCTATTCTATTGCCGCGTCTGGGTCTGACCACTTCACTTTTAAACCCAAGGTCTTCCATACATTTCAAGCCACCACAAGAAAGATCAGAAGACCAGGTTTTCTTTGCTCACTTCTTCCCGTGTTTTCTACAATTCGTCGATAGCTGTCCAGCCTCACATTGATTGTTGGCCTTGCTCTCATTCCTGCTTCTAGGTTTTAGACCCTTTGGACTGTAAGAGTTCAGGTTGTTGAACGGATTGTTTACACAGACCAGCTGTCAATCTTTCGCAGCAATACAAGTTTGGTACATTTAGAGGGTGACAGTCAAGATGATTCATTTACATCATCTGCCTAAGGACAGGGAAACCTAGCTTCACCCTTTTTCTTCAATGAGGGGCCCATTCTGGAGTTTCGAGGCAAAGGTCTTCTCAAGCAGAAGGCAGCAGGATTCTCTAGCAGCTCAGCACCTTTCTTGAAGTTGATTGGTCTGCTCACACAAACTTCGCCTAAAATGGCCCACTTCATACGGAGTCAGCCATGTAGTGGCTCATTCCCTAGTAGCTGCCGTCTGAAGCCAGACACCCTTCCCGCTTCTTTCAGGAAACTTGCAGGCCCTTGCTGTGTGCTGTCCAGACACATGTATCCAGCAGGCAGAGCCAGATTCAGGTGCCTGTGGCTCCAACAATGGCTGCTCTCTATTGTTTTACAACTGTGCTGGGGGCTTTCAGCAAACGTGCTTCATTGTACTTAACCATATGAAGTGTGCCGCTCTGGTAGGGAGCCTCGGCAAAGTAAAGCTACTCTACGGCATTTCCACAGCGCCCCTACAAGGACATGGTTTCAAAAGCAGATACATGCCCTAGAACTGGGCAAACATTGTGCATGGTGCAAGAAAAAACGGAGCCAAGAAATGACCGATTCAAACATCTGTCAAGGGATTTTCTATTATAAATACTGAAGAAATGTTACTTTGCCCTTAAAAGTAAAGCTTCTGAAAAAAAGAACGGGCAGTAACCCGAGAGAATCTTATGGCTAACAATGGGTAGGTACCCATGATACATATTTAAAAAAAATGCGAAGGGCAACTTAATTAAGACAGTTGGGATTAAACGAACTCTTGGAATGGAACATAGTGCATTAATGATGACATATTTCTATGATTACCCGTATGAACTCTATGTTAAAAATCTGTTCTGCCTTTGCAATATAACACCACAGATCGGCATCCATTATTGGTATTGGTGAAGGTGTAAAATGCAATGCTTCTTTCCTTGGCAGCCCCCGCAGTATCCGTTCTTTGGTTTTTTTCCCTTGAGTCCTGTGGACATTTGGAGCAAGACACCACAATAGCGGATTGCTGACGCCAAGGAAATCAGCTGGATTATAACATGTATGACAACAAACTATACTTTTGGTTTCAGAATACCAGCTTGTATATGTGTAAAGAACATGCCTCTTATAGGTAACAAGCTGGTCCTGGGGCGGGGTCACCAAAACACAGTCCAAGATGGCAACCACAATACACTTGTAGGCCACCGTGTGGTTTGGCCTTGCAATTCCTCAATAGGTGAAAATAAGCATTAAGGTAATAACAGGAGCAGGAGTTGCACCCGCGTTTTATAAATATTAAGAGCTATGCAGAGTTTGAAATTTGGGCGCGCTGTGATCGCGTAAATAAATAAATAATGAGACCCTGATATACGTGACCATCATAGTCACTTGCATTTCACATTTTGTTAAGGAATTGCGCTTGATAAAGATTCATTATTGAGTGAATTATTGCAGGCTTTAGGATCATGGGCACGCCCTCTCGCGAGAGCGGGCGCGTCCGGTAGGGGCAATTGCCAGCAATGAGGAGAATCTCCATCTAAGATGGCGGACGCCTCCGCTCGCGAGAGTAGGCGCGTCCCCAACAGGATTTCGAATGGAGGCAGCGTTTTAAGAACAGCGCTAGTATAACGCTGACAAACAGGCGGAGAAAACACGCAAGGGTCTCTCAATATCGGTAAGGAGAGGGGGCTTTTTAGTGCAATCCTGATGGATATATGGCATTGGCGGGACAGCGGCATGTAGCATTGCTGACACACTCTCATGCCTCAAAGGTATGTACCTTAAGGAAATGATTTTCATATGTCTTTTGCAGTCAGGAGACTTGGGACGACTCACAGGAGGGGTTGTGCCTATGTTTTAACTCTATCCTTACGGCCGGTAGGAGTCACCTTGGCATCGTAGGAGTACATACGAGAAGGCTTGTGCTTTTTTCTGTACAGTTGGTGTGTCTAATTGATTTCAGGTTTTATGGGCAATTTGTAAAGAAGCTATGTATTTGTGTTCTCTTGACAGTCGTGAAGAATGGTGTGTCCAGCATTGATGCAGTGGCAAGAAAATTAATGCCCTGAAGAAATTGCCTAAAGTATGCAACACAATGAAACATGTTGGCTTGTGGTTTGTGGTTATATAATTAATACAAGAAACAGATCCCTTGGAATCTCTCAGGAACACCTTCTGTCACAAACATTAACTTTTGCATCCCAATTATTCGCTAGGAGTTACAAATTCTCTAACAGTGTGAATCCTAATGTACCCCCCCACCTTCTTGTGCTAGTTGTGTGAATTATCTAAACAAGGCAAATTCGAAGTTCATACATTTATTCAGGTTTGTATTGGGTTAAAAACATTTAAAACATTACAAATGATTACAAAATTATTTGCACATCAAAATCATATAGAACAATAACATTTAAAAACATGGAAAAGACTCAAGTGCCGTGATTGTATATAAAATCGTCCGGAAGCCAATTCAAATGGAATCACAAAAGGTATTGTCCAGAATCCAATAGATTATTTCTGGAGCTTGGTTCCTTGAATTTAGGCGTTTTTATAGTTAATGCGCATTAACTATAACAAGCATTGGAAATGCAATAGGTCTCGCACCATTAGAGTTAGTGCTTTTAGAATTGTTTATGGGTTTTTTTGTAAATGTTTAGCATTTTTGTTTCCTGTAGCCAATGCTAAAGAATTACAAATAAAAAAAGCCATAAACATTTCTTAAAGCTCTAACTGAAATGGTCTGAGACCTATTGCACTGTGTGAGGGTGAGGGGTTGAGGGTGAGTGAGGGTGAGGGTGGGTGAGGGTGAGGGGTTGAGGGTGAGTGAGGGTGAGTGAGGGTGAGGGGTTGAGGGTGAGTGAGAGTGAGGGTGAGTGAGGGTGAGGGGTTGAGGGTGAGGTGTTGAGGGTGAGTGAGGGTGAGGGTGAGTTAGGGTGAGGGGTTGAGGGTGAGTGAGAGTAGTTGAGGCTGAGTGAGGGTGAGTGAGAGTGAGGGTGAGTGAGGGGTTGAGGGTGAAGGTTTGAGGGTGAGGGTGAGGGGTTGAGGGTGAGTGAGGGTGAGGGGTTGAGGGAGGGTGAGGGTGAGTGAGGGTGAGTGAGGGTGAGGAGTTGAGGGTGAGTGAGGGTGAGGGTGAGTGAGGGTGAGGGGTTGAGGGTGAGTGAGGGTGAGGGTGAGTGAGGGTGAGGCTGAGGTGTTGAGGGTGAGTGAGGGTGAGTGAGAGGTTGAGGGTGAAGGGTTGAGGGTGTGAGGGTGATTCACTTTTTCTCCACTAAGTTCGGGGATTCATTGGGGGGGGCGTGGCTAGCCGAGCTGCGAGATGGCCGCCATGTGAGCGAGCTCCGCCGACCGGGGGATTAATCCTCTTAATTTATCCTGCAATACAAGCTGTAACTGGCGTGCTGTTCACTCTACACGGTGGGGTAAGCTTTGGTGGCCACACGAACGAAAAACAACGGAGCGAAAAGTGTCCCGCTGGGCGAGATCCGGAGGAAGGTGGGACCCGATTGGGAGACACTGAACCAGCCGCAGCCGAGCACCATTATCTCGCTGCTAAAATCGAGCCAGAGGCGGAAAGCGAGACTGAAGGCCGCAGCTGTGGGAACCTGCGGAGAACGAACCAAAGCACGCAAAGGTGCCTGGGGATGGCGGACGGCGCTGCCTCGAGCGCCAGATCTACACATTGCAAGTACACAATTGCTGCGAGAGGGGGCTGTTTAAATATAACTTTTAGATGCTGGCGCCTGAGCCTTTACCCTATACAAAATGGCGGCACCCCGCAGATTGCTCTCCTGAAGCTGGCTGCCTGATGGAGTGGAGAGCGGGCGGGCAGAGAGAGTGGCTGTGAGCTCCGGGTGCCCGTAACATCTGCTGATGTGACTGACTTTGAAGTGTTGCGCTCACTCACGTGCCAAGAAAATCTTGCAAACACTTTCCCCACCGTGCCACATTGGCACCGAAAGCTACCAAACAAACTTTAACCCCGCATTGGCTCCGAAGAAACACTTGGGATCGAGCATCTCTGAATCGAAGCAGGCCTTGGTTCCGAGGACATAAAAACAACATGGCCAAACTTCTGGACACCTGTGGGTACAAAGACACACAGACGACGTGGCTCCTCCTGTCACAGACATAGACTCACCAGTTTCGACAAATGCGACGCGGCAGGCAGGGGAGGGGGCGGAGCGGGGGTGTGGGAGGAGTGCGGGAACAGACGGCGAGGGGAGGAGAGTAGGAGGAGGAGTAGGGGAGGCACGGCCTAGCGGCCGTGCAATCAAGAAGTGAGGGGGCGGGAGAGTAGGCAAGGCAGGCGGCTGGGGGCATGTGCACGCGCTTTTAAGCTCAATGCGCATGCGCATTGAGCTTAAAAGTCACGGGCACTGCAAGGAATCGCCACGATTCCTTGCAAGTTGGACAAAGAGTGGATAAGCCCCCATAGTCTCGCTTGCTCGATGCGCATGCGCATCAACAGGCGAGACCTAAAAACGACTAAATTCAGCGAATAATCGGGATGCAAAAGTGAATGTTTGTGACGAAAGGTGTTCCTGAGAGATTCCAAGGGATCTGTTTCTTGTATACATAGTGGTACCCTGTCCCTTGGATAGCTGGGCCATTCACTCCTTGATTGACACGTTATATAATTAATAGCC
Source organism: Lissotriton vulgaris (assembly GCF_964263255.1). Taxonomy (NCBI): domain Eukaryota; kingdom Metazoa; phylum Chordata; class Amphibia; order Caudata; family Salamandridae; genus Lissotriton; species Lissotriton vulgaris. The sequence continues at coordinate 16,312 of NW_028249586.1, forward strand.
ACTCCCTGCTTTTTAAATAGATAGGCTGCACGAAGAAAGAGAATAAAGGTCGTAAATACGTGCAGTTTCCTATCTCTTCGCATTACACTGTCTGTTTGTTGTTTGTTTTGGACTGTTTTCCACTGCACTTTAATTGCACTTACACATCTACGTTATTTGGACACATTTCTTTAACGCTTGATGACTGCCGATGATGAGAACAGGGCTACACTGGTGAGTACCTACCAGGTTCCCCGTTGGTGGTTCGCCTGTGAGGGGTCATCTTGCTTTCTCACATTTTTTTTCACAATTCACATTGTTTGTTGTCCATTAATCACGACGGTCCTAGAAGGGATGGAGGCCTTTTACAATTGGCGTGGTAAAAGTGTACTCTCTACCCCACTGATCTTTAAGGAAGGGGAGATAGTTGTAAATGATTGCAACATGTTGTACACTTGTCGAGACAGTATCAAACACTGCCTAACATGGACCAGGTCATTGTTTGCATGACTTCATGAGTGGAGGGAAACCTGTGCCCTGCTTTTCCCTCAGTGCTCCTCATTGTGTTTATGGCAAAACTAAAACCAAAAAACATGAAAGAACTTAGGATGGCAGACGGCCGCCTTTTGACGTGTGTAGAACTCATGGCGAACAAGTGGATAAACTAGTCTGGCAGTCTCCAGGGGCCAAAATCTGTAGATCTTTCAGCATGCCCTTCTTTTCATATCACAGTGGCTCAAGCGCACGAGGGTGTTGGGTTCATCAACCACCATTTGTCTGCATAGGTAGTCCAGATATTGAACACTCATTGACACCTTTCACAGCACTTTGTAAGCGGCAGCTGGAACGGTATACACCTGTTACAACGCATTTTTTACAACGCACTACTGTTACAACGCATCTATTACAACGCAGATACTGTTACAACTCATGTTTTTACAACGCATTTTTTTACAACGCAGGTACCTTTACAACGCATACCATTACAACGTAAGTATTGGTAAGTATATAATTATATTTTAAATGTTATATGTTTGGGGTAAAGGGGTATTTTTAGGGTTTAGGGTCAGTTTTGGGTTTTAGGGTAAAGGGGTATTTTTAGGGTTCAGGGTCAGTTTTTAGTTTTTGGGTAAAGGGGTATTTTTAGGGTTCAGGGTCAGTTTTTAGTTTTTGGGTAAAGGGGTATTTTTAGGGTTCAGGGTCAGTTTTTAGTTTTTGGGTAAAGGGGTATTTTTAGGGTTCAGGGTCAGTTTTCAGTTTTTGGGTAAAGGGGTATTTTTAGGGTTTAGGGTCAGTTTTTAGTTTTTGGGTAAAGGGGTATTTTTAGGGTTCAGGGTCAGTTTTTAGTTTTTGGGTAAAGGGGTATTTTTAGGGTTCAGGGTCAGTTTTTAGTTTTTGGGTAAAGGGGTATTTTTAGGGTTCAGGGTCAGTTTTCAGTTTTTGGGTAAAGGGGTATTTTTAGGGTTCAGGGTCAGTTTTTAGTTTTTGGGTAAAGGGGTATTTTTAGGGTTCAGGGTCAGTTTTCAGTTTTTGGGTAAAGGGGTATTTTTAGGGTTCAGAGTCAGTTTTTAGTTTTTGGGTAAAGGGGTATTTTTAGGGTTCGGGGTCAGTTTTCAGTTTTTGGGTAAAGGGGTATTTTTAGGGTTCAGGGTCAGTTTTTAGTTTTTGGGTAAAGGGGTATTTTTAGGGTTCAGGGTCAGTTTATAGTTTTTGGGGTACAGGGGTACAGGGTAAAAATAAATTAAAATTATTTTTAAAATAAATTAATTAATTGAAAAATTAAATTAAATTAAATTATTTTTGGGGTTGAGGGTCAGTTTTGAGTTTTTGGGGTACAGGGGTACAGGGTAAAAATAAAGTAAAATTTATTTTAAATTAAATTAATTAATTGAAATTAAATTAAATTAAATGACTAATTTATTTTTGGGGTTGAGGGTCAGTTTTGAGTTTCTGGGGTACAGGGGTACAGGGTAAAAATAAAGTACAATTAATTTTAAATTAAATTAATTAATTGAAATTAAATTAAATTAAATTGCATTAAATTATATTTTTGAAAATTAATTTACGATTATAATATTAATATTAATATATACTTACCAATACTTACGTTGTAATGGTATGCGTTGTAAAGGTACCTGCGTTGTAAAAAAATGCGTTGTAAATACATGAGTTGTAACAGTATTCGCGTTGTAAAAGATGCGTTGTAACGGTATGCGTTGTTACAGTCCGCGTTGTAACATCATATATCCTAGAAACACACATAAGAGTAGTCATTTGATATTGTGCACTAACATGTTGTAATTAATAATCGATCAGGCTACAGAATTTGCAGTTTCACTTCTAGAGCAGCATTCTTAAAGCAACCTTTCAGCGTACTCACCCATCTTCTGCTGCAGAGTTGATATATTCCCGGACACAGAAGAGTGCGGCATCGCGGCACATTTCTTTCAGGTCACTTCCAGAAAACCCATCAGTTTCTTTTGCAACTTGCTGCATGTCCAAATGTCGATCCACCTGTTGATTGAAATGTATATGTGTTAGGTCTCTAAAAAAGCCCTCTTTATGTCCAACACTTCAAGATAATCAAGTGAAAGCCAGACAATTAGTTAATATGTCAAAACAATGCTCTAGTTTATATTTAAAGTCTTAATTTTAATACTGTTCGGCACATTTGCCTGGTTTTGATAAACCTTCCATGATTAGTCCCGAAAGAGAAGTGAACTTCACTGCGATACTTTAGCCCTTTCTGGCTTGCAAGACTTCTACTGGTTGTTCTGCTTCCATTCTAGGAAATGCTTACGCTTTGGGTTAATATACCTTCTGGCTCGTGCCGCGCTTCCACAATAAATGCTGAGCAGGTTTAAGTTGTGATCTACACTGGAAACTGTGGAAATTACTACCAGCCACATGTTACCTATCTTGTTACACAAGCTCTCCAGCGTGATTCTCTTTCATAGAGGTCCATACTTGGAACTTCTGTCGCTGCTTGGGGTAAGGAAGCCTTGGGGAATTCCAGAATAAGTCTTTAGTTGCAATCATCTCACTAGATCACAACTTTCTAGAGTTCGTAATAATCAAATACGTTCTTTTGGGACTCTCAACAGAATGAAAACAACAACAACAAAAAAGACAGACAGAGGGATTCTTAAAAAGTTACTGTTAAAACATCTACCAGACATAATTGTATTCCTAGACACATTGTGGCGCGCACGGATCCAAAATGCTGCAGCGAGGCTTCTTCGCTACCTTCACCTAGGAGAACACATGACTCCAGCTCTGCAATCAGTCCACTGGCCGCCTATCGCTAGAAGGGCGACGTTCAAGGCAACCTGCATCGCCCACAGAGCCTTCCAAGGGAAAGACCAAATGAAACGAATACAAACCAAACAGAGCGCTGCGCTCCAGGCTCGCGTCACCATAAGAAACCCATTGGAAGCCCTGCGCTCCAGTCACCGGACCATAAGAAACCATTGGAAGCCCTGCACTCTAGGCACCGTACCATAAGAAACTATTGGAAGCCCTGCTTTCCCAGCACAAGCCGCCAAGCTCTGCATTCACTACCAGCCGACATTAGAAGCAGCCAGGAGCATATACACTTCCAACGACACTTGAAAGCATGGATATTTCCACTCACATCCTGGCAACAGAGCCCAGAAACAGTTGCACCCTGTTGTGCAATCGTCTGCTTACAACCCACAAACTGCAAACAACTCAGCAAACTGCTTTTGAATGCAGGTAAGCTAAGAAGGGCTGACCCATGGTTCGCTGCGTCATTCTATAGTTATGTACTCACACGCGTAACTGTTACAGCCCACAATAATACTAAAACCATCATATGAAAAGGTCAGCAACGAATTATAACTTCTATCTCTTAAATTCACACAGACATATCAGCTATGAGGGTTGTCCATCAACAGCACTGCGGCACCCCAAAAAAACAGACATCACTACATTAACAGACATGGAATAACTGAAGAGACCGGCCCCACATTGCTAGACAATCTGGAGCACTTTAATAGAGTCCACCACTGCAGGTCCTAAGAGTCTATACAATGTGACCACTTCTTTACATCTCACAATGACACTCTGGGATGGGATGATAACAGATCTCTCCACTTCTCCTCCTTCCACCCATGCCAGCATAGGACCACAGCTATATACAACATCTCAGATTGGATAACCCAGTGCAGTAGCCAGCTAAGTAGACTATATCATATGAAATACCATAAAGGGACTTGCAGAGCTGTTAAAAGACACCACCATACTGAAAACCCAAAAAAACGCACGTCTCTCATACTTCATCATTCAATACACTGCGTCCCAGAACACGATAACCACACCCCGTTGGTCACCCCACACGACATAAAAACACTTCCCACACGGATCAAAACAAAGATGGTATCCTTCCAAAAACACACCCTACATGGTGTAGTGTGCTACCCATGCAGGCAAGCGCTTCAGAGCCCCACATGGAGGCAGTAGGTGCTATATAAATCATGCAATACAATAAAACTAAACAAACCACCCTAGTGACAGAATATTATATCAAACGCAGATAAAACAAGTGGATTTAGTAGTTTAAAAAAATTAAACATTTCTCTGTGGTACTATTTTTGTATGCAAGAGTGTTTTTCAGTCTAGGTTTTTACAAACAAACACTGGGTTTCAGCCATTTCACCTTCATTTGGTCACATGGAACTCTAGGTATCCTTTTTGTGTATCTATTAACAGCAGGCTGTCCACGACAGATTTGTAGCTTGTTTCGATGTAAGAGGGCAGTTTGTAGTTGACTGAAGCCAGAATGCACATTAGGTCCACCCTATGTTGTGCCATTAAAGGCCTGAGAGCCAATAAGATGGATGCTGTGGGCATACATTGCTCTGTTTATCACAGGGGTTTCACCCTGCTGCAGGAAAACAATCTTAGTAAAGACTTCATAATGCGAGATCTTATCCTGGCTGCTGTCCGGTTCTTGGACTAGAATTGTTTGGGAGATTCAATGGCCCTAGTGGATTCATTTTGTGTGCTATCATGCAAAGTGATCACAACCTTTCAATTCCATGGGCTTTGAGGGATGGAAAGGTTACTGGCAATCTTTGTTCTACTTTATGGGCATTAATACTTTTCTTATATTTTGTTCACATAATTCATCTACCAAAGAGTTAGTTACTGCTCATATTCAGACAGTAGGCATGCAGATCACAATATGTGTAAGCGGACACCAGTATTTTATATAATGTATGCAGTGTAAAGGCACTGCAAGATACATTCATGACATTGATTGTTTAACCACCCTACTTTGATCAAACAGTTTATGGCATCATACATCTGGTCCATAATATTCTTCTGTAGGACTTAGTTGGTTATCATGTCAGTCTGAGCAGTGTACATGCAGCCATGCAGGGTTACAACATCAGGAGACGTTGCTAGAAAACTTATGAACTTGGATGTTTGGCTATCTTTTTTTTATCTTGCCAGTCACCAAAACTGTATGGAGCTAGTGCACTTTGCTTTCTTCAATCATATTTATAGGTTTATGTAAAATTTATGACGCCAATTGTTTTAACACATTTTTATTGTACATCATTTAATTTCAATGAATTAGATACTGCAGTAAGGATTATGGTACTTACCCTGTAAGCATCTGTTCTTGGCATGTAGAGCTGTATATTCACATGCTTTACATACTGATTCCAGCAAGTGTTGGGTCCGGATGTTTGCAAGTTGTTTTTCTTCGAAGAAGTCTTTTCCAGTCATGAGGTAGGTGACTCCTCCTTTGGGTGATAGTGCACGTCTTTTCCAGTCATGAGGTAGGTGACTCCTCCTTTGGGTGATAGTGCGCGTCTTTTCCAGTCATGAGGTAGGTGACTCCTCCTTTGGGTGATAGTGCGCGTCTTTCCCAGTCATGAGGTCGGTGACTCCTCCTTTGGGTGATCGTGCACGTCTTTCCCAGTCATGAGGTGAGGTGACTCCTCCTTTGGGTGATAGTGCACGTCTTTTCCAGTCATGAGGTGAGGTGACTCCTCCTCTGGGTGATAGTGCGCGTCTTTTCCAGTCATGAGGTAAGGTGACTCCTCCTTTGGGTGATAGTGCGCGTCTTTCCCAGTCATGAGGTAAGGTGACTCCTCCTTTGGGTGATAGTGCGCGTCTTTTCCAGTCATGAGGTGAGGTGACTCCTCCTTTGGGTGATAGTGCACGTCTTTTCCAGTCATGAGGTGAGGTGACTCCTCCTCTGGGTGATAGTGCGCGTCTTTTCCAGTCATGAGGTAAGGTGACTCCTCCTTTGGGTGATAGTGCACGTCTTTTCCAGTCATGAGGTGAGGTGACTCCTCCTCTGGGTGATAGTGCGCGTCTTTTCCCGTCATGAGGTAAGGTGACTCCTCCTCTGGGTGATAGTGCACGTCTTTTCCAGTCACGAGGTAGGTGACTCCTCCTCTGGGTGATAGTGCACATGGCCATCAACTCCATTGTTAAGATTGTTTTCCCACAAGAGGGTGAGAATGGAGTAAGGGCAGTATAGAGATGTCCATGTGTATATAATGTGAATAATAATAACTACAACAGCCCTAGGTGTCCGGGGAGGAAGGAGGGCGCATGTGAATCTACAGCTCTACATGCCAAGAACAGATGCTGACCGGGTAAGTAACATAATCTGTTTGAGTCATGTGCTGTAGATACACATGCTTTGCATAGACTGCATAGCAGTACCCTCCAAAAGCGGTGGCTAACCAGTGGGTGTTGCATTCGTTTGAAAGAGCACATTAAGCACTGCCTGTCCGACATTAGCCAGTTCATGAGCTTACACATCTACACAATAATGTTTTGTAAATGTGTGTGGTGTAGACCATGAAGCTTCCTTACATATGTCAGCTGTGGGAATGTTACCTAAAAAGGCCATAGAAACTCCAATTTTGCAAGTAGAATGTGCTCTAGAAGGTACTGTTAAAGTTGTTTAGCTTTAATATAGCAAGTTGGAATACATTTGACAATCCATCTCGAAATGCAAGATTTTTTTTTATTTTTTAGAAGTAATAGCTATTAAGAAGGCAAATTTCCATGAAAGAAATTGCAGTGAACAATTGAATCAACGCAAGACCCATAAGTCTTGTAAGAACATTGTTGAGGTTCCAGACAGGTGCAGGTGGTACTCTGGGTGTTATTATTCTTTTAAGGCTTTCCATAAAAGCTTTGATCACAGGTTCTTGAAATAAAGATAAATGTTGGCGGTTCTGAAGATATGCTGCTACATCTACAAGGTGTAGTTCATTAGATGTGTAGGCTAAACTGGAGCGTTTCTAGATGCAAAAGAGAACAAATAAAGTTTTGTATAGATGCATCTAGCGGATCAAATGAATTATTGTTACAATATATGACAAATCTTTTTCATTTTGCTGCATAACATGCTCTAGTGGTAGGTCTTCTTTCGGAATTGTGATACAGTCTGGCGGTAGGTTTAGATAACCAAACTCTATGACTTCAGGAGCCAAATTGCAAGGCTGAAGTCTTCGGAATTTGGATGTCCGATTTCTCCACGGTTCTGTGTGAGAAAAGTTGATGTTATGCGAAGCTTCTGATGAGGAACCACTGACTGTTCGAACAGTGTGGTGCACTAAGGTTGACGAGCCCATGTGGGAGCTACGAGAATCAGTGTGAGAGATATCTGCCTGAGTTTCTGAACTAGAAATGGAAGGAGAGGGAGAGGCAGAAAAGCGTAAGCAAATATCCCTGACCAATTCATCCATAGGGCATTGCCTTTGGATAGAGGGTGTGGGAACCTGGAGGCGAAGTCTGGGCATTTTGAGTTCTGTGCTGTGGCAAAGAGGTCTATTTGTGGAAATCCCTATTCATGAATGTACATAAGGAGAACTTGTAGGTGAAGTTCCCATTTGTGTATTCGTTGTTTCTTTCTGCTGAGAGGATCGGCAAAAATGTTGTCTGTGCCTGGAACGTGCGCTGCTAGTACATATATTTTGTGTTGAATTGCCCAACGCCAAATGGTCTGAGAGTGGCGTGACAGTTGTAGAGAGTGTGTGCCCCCCTGTTTTGTATAAAATACATTGTTGTCATATTGTCCGTTCTGATTAAGACAAGATGATTTACCAGGTGAGGTAGAAAAGCTTTCAACGCCATTTGAATTGCTTGCAGCTCTAGGCAGTTGATGTGATAGTTCTCCTGTTTGTAGTTCCATAGACCCTGAACTGTCAACTGTTGTAAGTGTGCCCCTCACCCTGTGAGAGATGAGTCTGGTAGCCTTTTGATACATTTTGTGTTTTCCACCACTGCAGAGAGCGATGAGTGCGACTGTCTACCAGCAGTTGATCTGTCAGTTGAACCTGTGCTGTATTCAACTGAGGTGCTAAGCATTCTACTAGAGGCTGCATGTTTAGCCTTGCATGAGGTACTATTGAGAAGCACGATGCCATCATCCCTAGTAACTGCATGAATGTTCTGGCTGAGAGATACTGGTTGACTTGAAACTGTTGGAACAGCGTTTGAAAATTCTGAACCCTGGCTGCATTGGGATATGCTAGAGCCATGTGAGTGTTTAGAATGGCTCCTAGATATGGGTGTGTCTGATTGGGTTGAGATTTTTGTATATTGACTGTGAATCCCAACTGATGTAGAAGATTTAAGGTACACTGAGTGTAATGCACACATTTGAGATGAGAGTTGGCTTTTATAAGCCAATAGTCTAAGTATGGGAAGACATGTATTTGTTGTCTTCTCAGATGTGCTGCTACTACTGATAAGCACTTTGTGAACACTCTGGGTGCAGTTGTTACTCAAAACTGAAGCACTCTGAACTGATAATGATTTTCCCCGATCACAAATCTGAGGTATTTGTGATGTACTGGGTGAATAGGTCTATAAAGGTATGCGTCCTTTAAGTCTAGCGTTGACATAAAGTCGCCTTGTAGCAAAAGTGTAAGTATTTATTGCAGAGTGACCATGTGGAGTGTTCTGACAATATGTATAAATTGAGCATCTGAGATCCAATATTGGTCTTAACAAACCGTCTTTTTTGGGAATTAGGAAGTATTGTGAATATACTCCTGTTGCTTGTTGTTGTAATGGGACGAGTTCTATAGCTCTTTTTGTCAGAAGAGCTTGTACTTCCTGTTTGAGTAGATGTTTGTGTTCTAAAGAGTTTGTAAATACAAGGGGGGAGGGGAAGATTTGCTTGAGAGTTCCAGGCAGTAACAATGTTGGATAATATCCAACACCCATTTGTCTGTTGTTACTGACTGCCAAATGGGTAGAAACTGATATCGTATTCCCCCTACAGGCGATGAATGTTCGGGGGCACTGATATCAAGTCACTGGTGTTTTGAATGGGTGGGGTATGTGACGGTGTACCTCTACCTCTGCCTTTGAAGTTGTTACCTCTGTATCCACCTTTATAAAATCCTCTATAGGAAGGAGACTGTGCCTGTGTTTTGGATAAAGATGTGAAGGTATCTGTGGAATTATTTTTGGAGCCCCCACTGTAGAAGGAGCGATGAAAGGAACCTCTATTTGACAGAGACTGAAGGGCACCTATTGATTTCATCATTCGGTGTCCTTTTTCATCTTGTCTAGCGATTGGTCTATTGGAGGTCCAAAAGGGTGTACTTTGTCGAATGGTGCATTAAGAATAGTCAGTTGAACCGCTGGTTTAAAAGCAGAGATACAGAGCCGTGCACGCCTCTTTAGTAAAATGCTGGTATCAGGTGCTCTAGCTGCAGTATCTGCAGCATCTAAAGCACAGCAAATAAATGAATCAGAAATAAGCTTGCCTTCCTCTTGGTCTTTTTTCTTGTGTTCTTCTGTAGGATATTGTAATCATTCTTCCATTTCATCCCAATGTGCCCTATCATACCTAGCTAACAGCCCTCGAGTCTTGGCTATTCTCCAATGATTGGCTGATTGAGCAGCTGCTCTCTTTCCAGAGGCATCTATTACCTGTAATTCCTTATCAGGAGGAGGTGCTTCTCCTGAGCTTTGTGAAGTTGCTCCTTTATGTGCATTTGAAACTACCAAGGAATCCAAAGGCAACTGGCCCTTAATAAATACAGGGTCAGATGGAGGAGTTTTGTATTTATCTACTGTAGGTGTGAGGATACAGGACCTAACAGGATCTTTAAAGATTGTGTCTGCATGCCTCATCATGCCCTTTAACATGGCCAAGAGTGAGATATTCGGTGTGTAGTTCCTAAAGTTTCAAAAAGGAAATCGTGTAGGTCTTCTTTAAGTGACCCATGATAAGTGGCTGCTCTGGCAATTACCTCTTGATATGTGTTATTATAATCAGGAGGGGAAGGTTTGGCTGGATACAGATCAGGATCTGTGTCTCCTGGTGGATCCAGGGTATAGTCCTCCCAGGTGTCCGGTAGCTGATCATCATTGTCTTCATTATCAGCTATTTTGGGATTATGTAGGTGTAATGTGTCGGATGGTGGTATTACCGGTAGTGGTGGAGAGAATGAAGCGGTTGGAGGAATATTAATAGGACTAATCACTAGGTTATTTTTCTTCTTCAGAGGTATTCTATGCTCCGTGTCTATCTTTCTTTTTGGAGGTGGTATCGCTGGTGTAGTGGTAATAGTATTGATCTTCCTTTGTGAGGTGGTATCACTGGTGTAGTGGTAA
>NW_028249587.1:0-83936 GCF_964263255.1 Lissotriton vulgaris
TGCACTAAGCATGGGCGAATTTTGCGAATTGGCAATTCGCGAATTTGCGGATTTGCGAATTGGCAATCCGCAAATTGTGCGAATTCGCGCAAATTTGTGGATTTTTTTGTTTTTGCGTGTTCGCTGGTGTTCGCGAGGTGCTTTGCGTGTTCGCGGGTGTTCGCGAGGCGCTTAGCAATTTCGCGGGTTTTTTTTTTGCCTGCCTAATCACTGCCACCACTCGTTTCTGTGCCCTTCTGCCCTCTGCCCCACTCTTTTTTGTCCCCTTCTGCCCTCTGTCCCACTTTTGTGCCCTTCTGCCCTCAGCCCCACTTAGAATGGCGCCGGCAAGCTGCCAGCGCTATTCTAAAATAGCTAGAAATAGCTTCAACAGGAAGCACTAATAGATAAAGTAAAGCAGGTGCTCCAGTTGAAGGTCAAATTCAGTTACACAATCATTAATCACCCCAAGTTTGGGGTGATTAATTGATGGAGCAAGGATTTGCACGTAAAGCGACTTGCTCACATTCAAGAACCTCACATAACCATAATGTCATTATTAAACCCGTTTTGTCATTAATATTGCACTTTCACACAACACGCGGGTGTCCCAGAGATGCTTGCCTATGTGTCTATTAATCATAAAGAAGCTTGCATACTATAGAATCGCTGCTTTGCAGAAATCCAGTCTGCGCATGCGTCGGTCATACCCATGTGATGTGACGCACTCATAGTTCTGGAGGGATTTTTTCGCACATGCGCATTATTGCTAAAATAGCCGCTTTGTCTTTAACATGCTCTCCGCTTGCTACTGCCGCTTTTGCTCAGCTGTCTATTTCTGCCTAAAACCCTAATGCTATAGATATTATAAAGTAAGGGGTGCTGTGTAGCTAATCATGGTGTACAGTGTATTCATTTTTTCTGTGTTTCTAATTTGTTTTTGCTTACTTTTCATGTACCGCGTATCTGTGGGCCTGGGAGTGGGGAGCCACTCCATCTTTGAAACCCATGTCACCCTAATCACGTGATGAGGGAAAAGCCGAACTGCGCAGAAGTGAAACTAAGCCAGTTGGCTTCTGAAGCTGAGACGCGCCTGGGAAAGTCACCCTTGCACCAGGAGAAGATTTCGGCTGTACCTAAAATTGATACAAATGTACATATTTTATGTGTGTCCTATTGTATTACACCTTCCACATGCCATGGGAACTGGAATGTAAGGGCTGGGTACGAAAATTAAATATTCATTGTGGGAACACAAAATTTTAGGTGGTGACAATGAACTAACAACCTCTCTTGACCAATCCAAAGTTGGGGATCCTGTCACTTGCAACATTTGTGGGTGGTCTAGGGACCCGAAAATAGTATAACTAGCCTAGTTTTAGCTAGAGAAGTTGTCCGACTTGTCCGAATAGCTGACCTGTCACCGACCCTACGAACTCTATAGGTTATTGATACAGAGAGCTGCGGAGCACTCTGTCCGTAATTTCCACAAACTCCAAGGGGTGGAATAGATTTAAGTGCTGGCGAAGCACTTTGCTGGGAGATTCGAGAACCCAATCGGGGTTACTGGCAGATTCCGTGCAGAGAGGGAGTAGCGCAGGCGTTGCATCCGAAGCTGCAGGTGTTGGTCGTGCCCTTTGGTGAGCCCAGTCCCGATCCAAATCCTGAGGGGTATCCTGTCCTGACTGTCCAAGAGCTGTACCTGCTCGCCTACTGGCATCCTAAGTCCTTGAGGGTCCTGGTCCTCGCCTTTTCCCAAACTGACCGGTGGCCAGGGTTAGTCTTCATTCCCGTCCTAGGTAAATATCTAATTGTGGGTGTTCGTCTATCTATTCTCTTTCCTTCTTTTCCTTTTAATAAAGCATTCTTGCCCATGGTATTTTCCCTGTCATCTTCAAAGACTTACATGCAAACGGTTTATTAGCTATGTTCCATTTTTCCCTTACCTGTAGGACATTATTGAAACGGTTTACTTAAATTAGTGTGATTTAATGTTACTTGTGTTTAGAATCTATGTTTAAATTAGCAGTTAGACTAAGATCAGTTTGAAACACTTGTAGGAATTTAGCAATCCACTGACTAATATGTTTTAAACTCACTTGCCTTAGTATAAGCCTGAAAACTGAATAGCATGTTCCCTGTTACCCTTACCCTGTAGTTTTCAGTCGCACTCAATGGTGCTTGCTATTCATAGTTACATTATAGTTATAATCCTGATTATTGACATTCTAATCTGTATCAATTTTATTCTCATGGCATTTTGATTTTAAACTTACTATATAAAGTCTTTAAACCCTTCAGGTGTCTGTGGTTATTACAAGAGGTATAAAGTGTTATTAAATGTATAAGGTATATTTGCTAGTCTTATCTCTTATCCACTGATAGCTCCTGATCTATCGGAAACATAGGTACCTGTGTCAAGGTGGTAAGTCAGGTACTCTGGTAATAGTGGTAAGAAAAACACATTTGAATTACTGATGGTGTCGTGTAAACTCGCCTGATTCACAAATACACAGTCATAAGCACGTCATGGACCCAATGCGTGTGAATTGGTAAATCAAAGAGTCGAGCGACCTGCGCACTCTATCAGTAATTTTCTGGTAGCAGTAGAATGGTTAGGACTAGTTAAGATAGGTAGATAAGATAGTTTTGATGAAATTGTGAAAAATAAAATGTGCTGCTAAAATAAGTTTTCCATTATTGCATTTAAATGTTATAAAGGTTTTTGAAATAAGATTTATGAATTGCTGCTACAATATTGCATGTAACATAATTGTCTGTGATTGTTTTATGTTGTATGGAATCCCCGGGGAAATAGAATAGCAAGTGGTGAGTAGAATCCACTTGGCTGTGAGGTCACTGGCTGGGAGGGAGATTAGTGCATGGTTAGGCAGAACTGGAAGCACTAACTAGGATTTTCCTGAATGAATTATTGAACAAATGATAGCTACGAGTCCACTGTTGAAACTCCCGTGGTGATATCACCTAGTAAGGGTCACATGCGGAAGGAGTAATAGGTTCTTCGGAGCTTGAGTGATAGCAGAGGAGTCCACTGGTGAAACTTATGACTTAGTATATATCCCGGAAAGAAGTGGATGAGTCAAAGAAGTAGCAGGTTCTCTAATGCTGGGTTGAGAGGACAGGCAGAAAATATCTATCCTTGGTGAATGAAAAGTAGACAGAAGTGGTTTACTTGCAGTAAGAGAAAAACCCTTTTTCTTTTTAAAACCCTCAAGTACAGTGGCAAAAGTTATACGTTGTTAACTAAATTAAGCACTTGCACTTTAAGAAAAATTCAAAGTTTCCGTTACCTTGTGAAGGAGGGAGTCGGTCGCAAGGCTGCACTGACGTCACTCTGTGCCGCGCTGGTATTGGTTGAGCCAGCGGGTGTGTAGCAAAGCTAGAATTGTAAGGGAGGGGTGAGTGCCGAAGAGTGAGACCGTGTCTCACGAAGGGGCCGCGCACCCATTGGTCAAGAGTGTTTTGAAACCTCTGTGCTGATTGGTTGCTGTGAATTGAAAGATTCAGAAAAGGGGGTGGTGGTGATGAACAGAGTGTCTGAATTAGGCAGACCACTCTTACCCAGTCCAAAGATCAGGGCTTGATCCATCACCGTTATTTGTCTCACTGCACCATCCCAGCTCAGAACCTGGCTATATGCAAATCAGTCTGTCCCTGGCCCAGTGCATCATGGGAACAGAGCAGACTAAACTACCAAGCCAATTCTTCACCAGAAAGGAGACAAGCTACCGGGGACCGGTTTCTGGCATTTCAGCCGTCTTCGGCCCGGCTTGCTTGAATCCTGATGGTGCAGTGAGAAAGGGACTCATGTCTGAGTATACCCTGCCACACCTATAGTGGCCAAAAACGATTCAGAAAAGGGGGTGGTGATGAACAGAGTGTCTGAATTAAGCAGACCACTCTTACCCAGTCCAAAGATCAGGGCTTGATCCATCACCGTTATTTATCTCACTGCACCATCCCAGCTCAGAACCTGGCTATATGCAAATCAGTCTGTCCCTGGCCCAGTGCATCATGGCAACAGAGCAGACTAAACTAATAAAGCCAATTCTTCACCAGAAAGGAGACAAGCTACCGGGGACCGGTTTCTGGCATTTCAGCCGTCTTCGGCCCGGCTTGCTTGAATCCTGATGGTGCAGTGAGAAAGGGACTCATGTCTGAGTATACCCTGCCACACCTACAGTGGCCAAAAACGATTCAGAAAAGGGGGTGGTGATGAACAGAGTGTCTGAATTAAGCAGACCACTCTTACCCAGTCCAAAGATCAGGGCTTGATCCATCACCGTTATTTATCTCACTGCACCATCCCAGCTCAGAACCTGGCTATATGCAAATCAGTCTGTCCCTGGCCCGGTGCATCATGGGAACAGAGCAGACTAAACTACCAAGCCAATTCTTCACCAGAAAGGAGACAAGCTACCGGGGACCGGTTTCTGGCATTTCAGCCGTCTTCGGCCCGGCTTGCTTGAATCCTGATGGTGCAGTGAGAAAGGGACTCATGTCTGAGTATACCCTGCCACACCTATAGTGGCCAAAAACGATTCAGAAAAGGGGGTGGTGATGAACAGAGTGTCTGAATTAAGCAGACCACTCTTACCCAGTCCAAAGATCAGGGCTTGATCCATCACCGTTATTTATCTCACTGCACCATCCCAGCTCAGAACCTGGCTATATGCAAATCCGTCTGTCCCTGGCCCAGTGCATCATGGGAACAGAGCAGACTAAACTACCAAGCCAATTCTTCACCAGAAAGGAGACAAGCTACCGGGGACCGGTTTCAGGCATTTCAGCCGTCTTCGGCCCGGCTTGCTTGAATCCTGATGGTGCAGTGAGAAAGGGACTCATGTCTGAGTATACCCTGCCACACCTATAGTGGCCAAAAACGATTCAGAAAAGGGGGTGGTGATGAACAGAGTGTCTGAATTAAGCAGACCACTCTTACCCAGTCCAAAGATCAGGGCTTGATCCATCACCGTTATTTATCTCACTGCACCATCCCAGCTCAGAACCTGGCTATATGCAAATCAGTCTGTCCCTGGCCCAGTGCATCATGGGAACAGAGCAGACTAAACTACCAAGCCAATTCTTCACCAGAAAGGAGACAAGCTACCGGGGACCGGTTTCTGGCATTTCAGCCGTCTTCGGCCCGGCTTGCTTGAATCCTGATGGTGCAGTGAGAAAGGGACTCATGTCTGAGTATACCCTGCCACACCTATAGTGGCCAAAAACGATTCAGAAAAGGGGGTGGTGATGAACAGAGTGTCTGAATTAAGCAGGCCACTCTTACCCAGTCCAAAGATCAGGGCTTGATCCATCACCGTTATTTATCTCACTGCACCATCCCAGCTCAGAACCTGGCTATATGCAAATCAGTCTGTCCCTGGCCCAATGCATCATGGGAACAGAGCAGACTAAACTACCAAGCCAATTCTTCACCAGAAAGGAGACAAGCTACCGGGGACCGGTTTCTGGCATTTCAGCCGTCTTCGGCCCGGCTTGCATGAATCCTGATGGTGCAGTGAGAAAGGGACTCATGTCTGAGTATACCCTGCCACACCTATAGTGGCCAAAAACGATTCAGAAAAGGGGGTGGTGATGAACAGAGTGTCTGAATTGAGCAGACCACTCTTACCCAGTCCAAAGATCAGGGCTTGATCCATCACCGTTATTTATCTCACTGCACCATCCCAGCTCAGAACCTGGCTATATGCAAATCAGTCTGTCCCTGGCCCAGTGCATCATGGGAACAGAGCAGACTAAACTACCAAGCCAATTCTTCACCAGAAAGGAGACAAGCTACCGGGGACCGGTTTCTGGCATTTCAGCCGTCTTCGGCCCGGCTTGCTTGAATCCTGATGGTGCAGTGAGAAAGGGACTCATGTCTGAGTATACCCTGCCACACCTATAGTGGCCAAAAACGATTCAGAAAAGGGGGTGGTGATGAACAGAGTGTCTGAATTAAGCAGACCACTCTTACCCAGTCCAAAGATCAGGGCTTGATCCATCACCGTTATTGATCTCACTGCACCATCCCAGCTCAGAACCTGGCTATATGCAAATCAGTCTGTCCCTGGCCCAGTGCATCATGGCAACAGAGCAGACTAAACTAATAAAGCCAATTCTTCACCAGAAAGGAGACAAGCTACCGGGGACCGGTTTCTGGCATTTCAGCCGTCTTCGGCCCGGCTTGCTTGAATCCTGATGGTGCAGTGAGAAAGGGACTCATGTCTGAGTATACCCTGCCACACCTATAGTGGCCAAAAACGATTCAGAAAAGGGGGTGGTGATGAACAGAGTGTCTGAATTAAGCAGATCACTCTTACCCAGTCCAAAGATCAGGGCGTGATCCATCACCGTTATTTATCTCACTGCACCATCCCAGCTCAGAACCTGGCTATATGCAAATCAGTCTGTCCCTGGCCCGGTGCATCATGGGAACAGAGCAGACTAAACTACCAAGCCAATTCTTCACCAGAAAGGAGACAAGCTACCGGGGACCGGTTTCTGGCATTTCAGCCGTCTTCGGCCCGGCTTGCTTGAATCCTGATGGTGCAGTGAGAAAGGGACTCATGTCTGAGTATACCCTGCCACACCTATAGACGCCAAAAACGATTCAGAAAAGGGGGTGGTGATGAACAGAGTGTCTGAATTAAGCAGGCCACTCTTACCCAGTCCAAAGATCAGGGCTTGATCCATCACCGTTATTTATCTCACTGCACCATCCCAGCTCAGAACCTGGCTATATGCAAATCAGTCTGTCCCTGGACCAATGCATCATGGGAACAGAGCAGACTAAACTACCAAGCCAATTCTTCACCAGAAAGGAGACAAGCTACCGGGGACCGGTTTCTGGCATTTCAGCCGTCTTCGGCCCGGCTTGCATGATTCCTGATGGTGCAGTGAGAAAGGGACTCATGTCTGAGTATACCCTGCCACACCTATAGTGGCCAAAAACGATTCAGAAAAGGGGGTGGTGATGAACAGAGTGTCTGAATTGAGCAGACCACTCTTACCCAGTCCAAAGATCAGGGCTTGATCCATCACCGTTATTTATCTCACTGCACCATCCCAGCTCAGAACCTGGCTATATGCAAATCAGTCTGTCCCTGGCCCAGTGCATCATGGGAACAGAGCAGACTAAACTACCAAGCCAATTCTTCACCAGAAAGGAGACAAGCTACCGGGGACCGGTTTCTGGCATTTCAGCCGTCTTCGGCCCGGCTTGCTTGAATCCTGATGGTGCAGTGAGAAAGGGACTCATGTCTGAGTATACCCTGCCACACCTATAGTGGCCAAAAACGATTCAGAAAAGGGGGTGGTGATGAACAGAGTGTCTGAATTAAGCAGACCACTCTTACCCAGTCCAAAGATCAGGGCTTGATCCATCACCGTTATTTATCTCACTGCACCATCCCAGCTCAGAACCTGGCTATATGCAAATCAGTCTGTCCCTGGCCCAGTGCATCATGGGAACAGAGCAGACTAAACTACCAAGCCAATTCTTCACCAGAAAGGAGACAAGCTACCGGGGACCGGTTTCTGGCATTTCAGCCGTCTTCGGCCCGGCTTGCTTGAATCCTGATGGTGCAGTGAGAAAGGGACTCATGTCTGAGTATACCCTGCCACACCTATAGTGGCCAAAAACGATTCAGAAAAGGGGGTGGTGATGAACAGAGTGTCTGAATTAAGCAGACCACTCTTATCCAGTCCAAAGATCAGGGCACATTTGAATTACTGATGGTGTCGTGTAAACTCGCCCGATTCACAAATACACAGTCATAAGCACGTCATGGACCCAATGCGTGTAAATTGGTAAATCGAAGAGTCGAGCGACCTGCGTGCTCTATCAGTAATTTTCTGGTAGCAGTAGAATGGTTAGGACTAGTTAAGATAGGTAGATAAGATAGTTTTGATGAAATTGTGAAAAATAAAATGTGCTGCTAAAATTTATTGCTGCTAAAATAAGTTTTCCATTATTGCATTTAAATGTTATAAAGGTTTTTGAAATAAGATTTATGAATTGCTGCTACAATATTGCATGTAACATAATTGTCTGTGATTGTTTTATGTTGTATGGAATCCCCGGGGAAATAGAATAGCAAGTGGTGAGTAGAATCCACTTGGCTGTGATGTCACTGGCTGGGAGGGAGATTATTGCATGGTTAGGCAGAACTGGAAGCACTAACTAGGATTTTCCTGAATGAATTATTGAATAAATGATAGCTACGAGTCCACTGTTGAAACTCCCGTTGTGATATCACCTAGTAAGGGTCACATGCGGAAGGAGTAATAGGTTCTTCGGAGCTTGAGTGATAGCAGAGGAGTCCACTGGTGAAACTTATGACTTAGTATATATCCCGGAAAGAAGTGGATGAGTCAAAGAAGTAGCAGGTTCTCTAATGCTGGGTTGAGAGGATAGGCAGAGAAGATCTATCCTTGGTGAATGAAAAGTAGACAGAAGTGGTTTACTTGCAGTAAGAGAAAACCCCTTTTTCTTTTTAAAACCCTCAAGTACAGTGGCAAAAGTTATACGTTGTTAACTAAATTAAGCACTTGCACTTTAAGAAAAATTCAAAGTTTCCGTTACCTTGTGAAGGAGGGAGTCGGTTGCAAGGCTGCACTGACGTCACTCTGTGCCGCGCTGGTATTGGTTGAGCCAGCTGGTGTGTAGCAAAGCTAGAATTGTAAGGGAGGGGTGAGTGCCGAAGAGTGAGACCGTGTCTCACGAAGGGGCCTCACACCCATTGGTCAAGAGTGTTTTGCAACCTCTGTGCTGATTGGTTGCTGTGAATTGAAAGATTCAGAAAAGGGGGTGGTGGTGATGAACAGAGTGTCTGAATTAAGCAGACCACTCTTACTCAGTCCAAAGATCAGGGCTTGATCCATCACCGTTATTTATCTCACTGCACCATCCCAGCTCAGAACCTGGCTATATGCAAATCAGTCTGTCCCTGGCCCAGTGCATCATGGGAACAGAGCAGACTAAACTACCAAGCCAATTCTTCACCAGAAAGGAGACAAGCTACCGGGGACCGGTTTCTGGCATTTCAGCCGTCTTCGGCCCGGCTTGCTTGAATCCTGATGGTGCAGTGAGAAAGGGACTCATGTCTGAGTATACCCTGCCACACCTATAGTGGCCAAAAACGATTCAGAAAAGGGGGTGGTGATGAACAGAGTGTCTGAATTAAGCAGACCACTCTTACCCAGTCCAAAGATCAGGGCTTGATCCATCACCGTTATTTATCTCACTGCACCATCCCAGCTCAGAACCTGGCTATATGCAAATCAGTCTGTCCCTGGCCCAGTGCATCATGGGAACAGAGCAGACTAAACTACCAAGCCAATTCTTCACCAGAAAGGAGACAAGCTACCGGGGACCGGTTTCTGGCATTTCAGCCGTCTTCGGCCCGGCTTGCTTGAATCCTGATGGTGCAGTGAGAAAGGGACTCATGTCTGAGTATACCCTGCCACACCTATAGTGGCCAAAAACGATTCAGAAAAGGGGGTGGTGATGAACAGAGTGTCTGAATTAAGCAGGCCACTCTTACCCAGTCCAAAGATCAGGGCTTGATCCATCACCGTTATTTATCTCACTGCACCATCCCAGCTCAGAACCTGGCTATATGCAAATCAGTCTGTCCCTGGCCCAGTGTATCATGGGAACAGAGCAGACTAAACTACCAAGCCAATTCTTCACCAGAAAGGAGACAAGCTACCGGGGACCGGTTTCTGGCATTTCAGCCGTCTTCGGCCCGGCTTGCTTGAATCCTGATGGTGCAGTGAGAAAGGGACTCATGTCTGAGTATACCCTGCCACACCTATAGTGGCCAAAAACGATTCAGAAAAGGGGGTGGTGATGAACAGAGTGTCTGAATTAAGCAGACCACTCTTACCCAGTCCAAAGATCAGGGCTTGATCCATCACCGTTATTTATCTCACTTCACCATCCCAGCTCAGAACCTGGCTATATGCAAATCAGTCTGTCCCTGGCCTGGTGCATCATGGGAACAGAGCAGACTAAACTACCAAGCCAATTCTTCACCAGAAAGGAGACAAGCTACCGGGGACCGGTTTCTGGCATTTCAGCCGTCTTCGGCCCGGCTTGCTTGAATCCTGATGGTGCAGTGAGAAAGGGACTCATGTCTGAGTATACCCTGCCACACCTATAGTGGCCAAAAACGATTCAGAAAAGGGGGTGGTGATGAACAGAGTGTCTGAATTAAGCAGACCACTCTTACCCAGTCCAAAGATCAGGGCTTGATCCATCACCGTTATTTATCTCACTGCACCATCCCAGCTCAGAACCTGGCTATATGCAAATCAGTCTGTCCCTGGCCCAGTGCATCATGGGAACAGAGCAGACTAAACTACCAAGCCAATTCTTCACCAGAAAGGAGACAAGCTACCGGGGACCGGTTTTAGGCATTTCAGCCGTCTTCGGCCCGGCTTGCTTGAATCCTGATGGTGCAGTGAGAAAGGGACTCATGTCTGAGTATACCCTGCCACACCTATAGTGGCAAAATCGATTCAGAAAAGGGGGTGGTGATGAACAGAGTGTCTGAATTAAGCAGACCACTCTTACCCAATCCAAAGATCAGGGCTTGATCCATCACCGTTATTTATCTCACTGCACCATCCCAGCTCAGAACCTGGCTAAATGCAAATCAGTCTGTCCCTGGCCCAGTGCATCATGGGAACAGAGCAGAGCAGACTAAACTACCAAGCCAATTCTTCACCAGAAAGGAGACAAGCTACCGGGGACCGGTTTCTGGCATTTCAGCCGTCTTCGGCCCGGCTTGCTTGAATCCTGATGGTGCAGTGAGAAAGGGACTCATGTCTGAGTATACCCTGCCACACCTATAGTGGCCAAAAACGATTCAGAAAAGGGGGTCAAGTCAAGTCAAGTCAGAGAATTTATATAGCGCACTACATACCCAGAGGGTCTCAAGGCGCTTAGAAAGGGGAGGAGGATTACTTGTCAAATATCCATGTTTTAAGTGGCTTTCTGAATGCTAGGTGGTTCTGGGTAAGGCGAAGGTAAGAGGGGAGTGAGTTCCATGTTTTAGCAGCCAGGTATGAGAAGGATCTGCCTCCCATGGTGGTCTTGTTGATGCGAGGTACAGTGGCGAGGGCTTGGCTGGAAGAACGTAGTTGGCGGGAGGGGGTGTAGAAAGACAGTCGTGAGTGGAGGCATTCTGGTCCGATGTCGTAGAGTGATTTGTGTGCGTGGGTTAGCAGTCGGAAAGTGATCCTCTTATTGACGGGTAGCCAGTGGAGGTCTTTAAGGTGACCAGAGATGTGTTCGTTGCGTGGGATGTCTAATATGAGCCTGGCTGAGGCATTTGGATTCGTTGGAGTTTCTTCTGGAGTTTAGCGGTAGTGCCTGCGTAGAGGGTGTTTCCGTAGTCCAGTCGGCTCATGACCAGAGCGTGGGTGACTGTTTTCCTTGTTTCGGTGGGGAGCCAGCGAAATGTTTTTCTGAGCATGCGAAGAATGTTGAAGCAGGAAGAGGATACGGCGCTGACTTGTCTGTTCATTGAGAGTGAAGAATCCAGGATGACGCCTAGGTTCCGTGCGTGGTCTGTCGGGATGGGTGCTTTTCCGAGGGCTTCCGGCCACCAGGAGTCGTCCCATGCAGAGGGGGATGTACTTAAGATGAGGACTTCTGTTTTGTCTGAGTTCAGTTTCAGACGGCTTTGTTTCATCCATTCGGCAACTTCTTTCATTCCTTCGTGTAGGTTAGTTTTGGCGGTGCTGGGGTCATTGGTGAGAGAAAGGATAAGTTGAGTGTCATCCGCGTAAGAGATGATGTTGAGGTTGTGTTGGCGGGCGATGGCCGCGAGGGGGCTCATGTATACGTTGAAGAGGGTGGGGCTGAGTGAGGATCCTTGTGGTACGCCACAGATGACTTCGGTGGCCTCGGACTTGAATGGTGGGAGGCGGACTCTCTGGGTTCTTCCGGTGAGGAACGAGGTGATCCATTCAAGTGCTTTTCCTTGGATTCCGATGTTATTGAGGCGTTGTAAAAGGGTGCTGTGGCAGACTGTGTCGAATGCTGCAGAGAGGTCGAGGAGGATGAGGGCGACTGTGTCTCCATTGTCCAGTAGAGTTCGAATGTCGTCTGTTGCTGCGATGAGGGCGGTCTCAGTGCTGTGTTTTGCTCGGAAGCCGGACTGTGAGGAGTCGAGGGATTTGTTGGCTTCGAGGAAGGCGGCGAGCTGGTTGTTGACAGCTTTCTCGATGACTTTGGCCAGGAATGGAAGGAGCGAGATGGGTCGGTAATTTTTGAGTTCGGTGGGGTCCGCTGTGGGTTTTTTCAGAAGGGCGGTGAGTTCTGCGTGTTTCCAGTCTTCTGGGAAGGTGGCGGAGTTGAAGGAGCAGTTGATGACGTCTCGGAGGTGTGGTGCTATGACGGAGTCTGCTTTGTTGAAGATGTGGTGAGGACATGGGTCTGTGGGGGATCCTGAGTGGATGGAATTCATCAGGCGGATTGTGTCCTCAGTGAAGATTGGGTTCCAGTCGTTAAGGGTGTTCACGGGGGGAGAATGTTCATCAAATGGTAGGGTGGGTTGGTTTCCGGGTTGGTTGTCGAAGCTGTTGTGGATGTCTGCAATCTTGTTGTGGAAGAATGAGGCTAGGGAGTCGCAGAGGGCTTGAGAGGGGGTGATGTCGTTGGAGTTGGCCGAGGGATTGGAAAATTCCTTGACGATGTTGAAAAGTTCCTTGCTGTTGTGGGCGTTGTTGTCAAGTCGATCCTTGAATGCTGTTTTCTTGGCCTTTCGGATTAGTTGGTGGTGAGTGCGGGTGGCGTTTTTGAAGGCGTCCTTGGTGCTAGTGGTTGGGTCTTTTTTCCAGGTCTTTTCAAGGGAGCGGCAGAGTTTCTTGGACTTCTTAAGATCATCGTTGAACCATGAGGCCTTTTTGCTGCCAGGTTTGCTTTGACGTTTTTTCAGTGGTGCTAAGGTGTCGGCGGTGTTGGATATCCATAGGGAGAGGTTGGCGGCGGCTTCGTTTGCGTTAGAAGAGTGGGCTGGGGTGTTTAGAAGGAGCGATGCGGAGATCTGGTCCGTGGTGATTTTGTTCCAGTTTCTTTGCAGAGTTGGTTGGAGGTGGTTGGTGGGTTTTGGTTTGTTGTAGGTGAAGTGAACGCAGCTGTGGTCAGTCCAGAGGAGATCCGTAGTGTGGCTGAAGGAGACATGATTGCTGGAGGTGAAGATGGGGTCGAGTGTGTGACCTGCGATATGGGTGGGGGAAGTGACTAGTTGTTTAAGTCCGAGGTTGGCGAGGTTGTCTAAGAGGGTGGCGGCGTTGCGGTCGTTGATCTTTTCAAGGTGAAAGTTGAGGTCTCCCAGAAGGATGTAGTCTTTGGAGGGCAGCGCATGTGGGGTGATGAAGTCCGTGATGTCTTCACTGAATTTTGCGCGGGGTCCTGGTGGTCTGTAGAGGAGGGTGCCTCTGAGTGTGGTCTTGGGGTCGATGTGGATCTGGAAGTGAAGGTGTTCGGAGTTAGCGAGGTTGGCGTCAGAGCTGGTTGAGATGCGGATTGATTTCTTATGGACGATAGCGATTCCTCCTCCTGTGTGGTTGGTGCGGTCCTTGCGTGTGATCTTATAGTCTTCAGGGATGGCAATGGTGATGTCTGGGGCGGAGGAAGCGTTCATCCAAGTTTCTGTTAGGAAGGCGACGTCTGGAGAGATGGTGTCTAGTAGATTCCATAGGTCAATGGCGTGTCTGTGGACCGATCGAGTGTTGAGAAGGATGCACTGTAGGTGGTTGGGGTCGGGAATCTGTGTTGTGGTCGTAGCGGAGATGTTGTCGGTGCCGATGAATTTGCAGGAGTAGCAAGAGAAAGGTCCATGGGTGTGTCCAGGGGCGGCTTGGACGCAGTTGGGGGCGCGACCGGGGTTAAGGGCTAGGAGGGTGGGGGCATCGTAGGTAATGCGGGGGGGCTGGGAGGGACGGGGGCCAGGGAGTATGGCGCTGGGCGCGGTCCAGGCGCGGACGGGCGTAGACAGGCTTACCTTTGGCGCACCTTCGGCGCGGATTGGGCGCGGTCGCTGAGCGTGAACGCTGCGCGCGGGAAGTACTGTCATATATGGATGGTGGGGGGGAGGGGCGAGGGCGTCTCAGCTGGGAGGCGGGGCGGGCTCGGGAAGCACAACAACACCAACAACAGGGACAAAATGGAGGGGGGAGCAGGTTCAGGGCGCCGGGGGCTAACGCGCAGAGAGCGACTACAGTGCAGGAATACTACAGGCAAGCGCGGCAAATCCAAATCAAATATCGGCTCAAAAACAATGGCACAGTTCAAAGCAAATGATCGCAGCTTAAATGATCGCAGCTTCTACAATACCGTGTCTCGTCAGAGAGACAAGGGAGCGAACCACTCAGGGCAGAGGCGAAGAGGGTCTGAATTAAGCAGGCCACTCTTACCCAGTCCAAAGATCAGGGCTTGATCCATCACCGTTATTTATCTCACTGCACCATCCCAGCTCAGAACCGGGCTATATGCAAATCAGTCTGTCCCTGGCCCAGTGCATCATGGGAACAGAGCAGACTAAACTACCAAGCCAATTCTTTACCAGAAAAGAGACAAGCTACCGGGGACCGGTTTCTGGCATTTCAGCCGTCTTCGGCCCGGCTTGCTTGAATCCTGATGGTGCAGTGAGAAAGGGACTCATGTCTGAGTATACCCTGCCACACCTATAGTGGCCAAAAACGATTCAGAAATGGGGGTGGTGATGAACAGAGTGTCTGAATTGAGCAGACCACTCTTACCCAGTCCAAAGATCAGGGCTTGATCCATCACCGTTATTTATCTCACTGCACCATCCCAGCTCAGAACCTGGCTATATGCAAATCAGTCTGTCCCTGGCCCAGTGCATCATGGGAACAGAGCAGACTAAACTACCAAGCCAATTCTTCACCAGAAAGGAGACAAGCTACCGGGGACAGGTTTCTGGCATTTCAGCCGTCTTCGGCCCGGCTTGCTTGAATCCTGATGGTGCAGTGAGAAAGGGACTCATGTCTGAGTATACCCTGCCACACCTATAGTGGCCAAAAACGATTCAGAAAAGGGGGTGGTGATGAACAGAGTGTCTGAATTAAGCAGACCACTCTTACCCAGTCCAAAGATCAGGGCTTGATCCATCACCGTTATTTATCTCACTGCACCATCCCAGCTCAGAACCTGGCTATATGCAAATCAGTCTGTCCCTGGCCCAGTGCATCATGGGAACAGAGCAGACTAAACTACGAAGCCAATTCTTCACCAGAAAGGAGACAAGCTACCGGGGACCGGTTTCAGGCATTTCAGCCGTCTTCGACCCGGCTTGCTTGAATCCTGATGGTGCAGTGAGAAAGGGACTCATGTCTGAGTATACCCTGCCACACCTATAGTGGCCAAAAACGATTCAGAAAAGGGGGTGGTGATGAACAGAGTGTCTGAATTAAGCAGACCACTCTTACCCAGTCCAAAGATCAGGGCTTGATCCATCACCGTTATTTATCTCACTGCACCATCCCAGCTCAGAACCTGGCTATATGCAAATCAGTCTGTCCCTGGCCCAGTGCATCATGGGAACAGAGCAGAGCAGACTAAACTACCAAGCCAATTCTTCACCAGAAAGGAGACAAGCTACCGGGGACCGGTTTCTGGCATTTCAGCCGTCTTCGGCCCGGCTTGCTTGAATCCTGATGGTGCAGTGAGAAAGGGACTCATGTCTGAGTATACCCTGCCACACCTATAGTGGCCAAAAACGATTCAGAAAAGGGGGTGGTGATGAACAGAGTGTCTGAATTAAGCAGACCACTCTTACCCAGTCCAAAGATCAGGGCTTGATCCATCACCGTTATTTATCTCACTGCACCATCCCAGCTCAGAACCTGGCTATATGCAAATCAGTCTGTCCCTGGCCCAGTGTATCATGGGAACAGAGCAGACTAAACTACCAAGCCAATTCTTCACCAGAAAGGAGACAAGCTACCGGGGACCGGTTTCTGGCATTTCAGCCGTCTTCGGCCCGGCTTGCTTGAATCCTGATGGTGCAGTGAGAAAGGGACTCATGTCTGAGTATACCCTGCCACACCTATAGTGGCCAAAAACGATTCAGAAAAGGGGGTGGTGATGAACAGAGTGTCTGAATTGAGCAGACCACTCTTACCCAGTCCAAAGATCAGGGCTTGATCCATCACCGTTATTTATCTCACTGCACCATCCCAGCTCAGAACCGGGCTATATGCAAATCAGTCTGTCCCTGGCCCAGTGCATCATGGGAACAGAGCAGACTAAACTACCAAGCCAATTCTTTACCAGAAAGGAGACAAGCTACCGGGGACCGGTTTCTGGCATTTCAGCCGTCTTCGGCCCGGCTTGCTTGAATCCTGATGGTGCAGTGAGAAAGGGACTCATGTCTGAGTATACCCTGCCACACCTATAGTGGCCAAAAACGATTCAGAAATGGGGGTGGTGATGAACAGAGTGTCTGAATTGAGCAGACCACTCTTACCCAGTCCAAAGATCAGGGCTTGATCCATCACCGTTATTTATCTCACTGCACCATCCCAGCTCAGAACCTGGCTATATGCAAATCAGTCTGTCCCTGGCCCAGTGCATCATGGGAACAGAGCAGACTAAACTACCAAGCCAATTCTTCACCAGAAAGGAGACAAGCTACCGGGGACTGGTTTCTGGCATTTCAGCCGTCTTCGGCCCGGCTTGCTTGAATCCTGATGGTGCAGTGAGAAAGGGACTCATGTCTGAGTATACCCTGCCACACCTATAGTGGCCAAAAACGATTCAGAAAAGGGGGTGGTGATGAACAGAGTGTCTGAATTAAGCAGACCACTCTTACCCAGTCCAAAGATCAGGGCTTGATCCATCACCGTTATTTATCTCACTGCACCATCCCAGCTCAGAACCTGGCTATATGCAAATCAGTCTGTCCCTGGCCCAGTGCATCATGGGAACAGAGCAGACTAAACTACGAAGCCAATTCTTCACCAGAAAGGAGACAAGCTACCGGGGACCGGTTTCAGGCATTTCAGCCGTCTTCGGCCCGGCTTGCTTGAATCCTGATGGTGCAGTGAGAAAGGGACTCATGTCTGAGTATACCCTGCCACACCTATAGTGGCCAAAAACGATTCAGAAAAGGGGGTGGTGATGAACAGAGTGTCTGAATTAAGCAGACCACTCTTACCCAGTCCAAAGATCAGGGCTTGATCCATCACCGTTATTTATCTCACTGCACCATCCCAGCTCAGAACCTGGCTATATGCAAATCAATCTGTCCCTGGCCCAGTGCATCATGGGAACAGAGCAGAGCAGACTAAACTACCAAGCCAATTCTTCACCAGAAAGGAGACAAGCTACCGGGGACCGGTTTCTGGCATTTCAGCCGTCTTCGGCCCGGCTTGCTTGAATCCTGATGGTGCAGTGAGAAAGGGACTCATGTCTGAGTATACCCTGCCACACCTATAGTGGCCAAAAACGATTCAGAAAAGGGGGTGGTGATGAACAGAGTGTCTGAATTAAGCAGGCCACTCTTACCCAGTCCAAAGATCAGGGCTTGATCCATCACCGTTATTTATCTCACTGCACCATCCCAGCTCAGAACCTGGCTATATGCAAATCAGTCTGTCCCTGGCCCAGTGTATCATGGGAACAGAGCAGACTAAACTACCAAGCCAATTCTTCACCAGAAAGGAGACAAGCTACCGGGGACCGGTTTCTGGCATTTCAGCCGTCTTCGGCCCGGCTTGCTTGAATCCTGATGGTGCAGTGAGAAAGGGACTCATGTCTGAGTATACCCTGCCACACCTATAGTGGCCAAAAACGATTCAGAAAAGGGGGTGGTGATGAACAGAGTGTCTGATTTGAGCAGACCACTCTTACCCAGTCCAAAGATCAGGGCTTGATCCATCACCGTTATTTATCTCACTGCACCATCCCAGCTCAGAACCTGGCTATATGCAAATCAGTCTGTCCCTGGCCCAGTGCATCATGGGAACAGAGCAGACTAAACTACCAAGCCAATTCTTCACCAGAAAGGAGACAAGCTACCGGGGACTGGTTTCTGGCATTTCAGCCGTCTTCGGCCCGGCTTGCTTGAATCCTGATGGTGCAGTGAGAAAGGGACTCATGTCTGAGTATACCCTGCCACACCTATAGTGGCCAAAAACGATTCAGAAAAGGGGGTGGTGATGAACAGAGTGTCTGAATTAAGCAGACCACTCTTACCCAGTCCAAAGATCAGGGCTTGATCCATCACCGTTATTTATCTCACTGCACCATCCCAGCTCAGAACCTGGCTATATGCAAATCAGTCTGTCCCTGGCCCAGTGCATCATGGGAACAGAGCAGACTAAACTACGAAGCCAATTCTTCACCAGAAAGGAGACAAGCTACCGGGGACCGGTTTCAGGCATTTCAGCCGTCTTCGGCCCGGCTTGCTTGAATCCTGATGGTGCAGTGAGAAAGGGACTCATGTCTGAGTATACCCTGCCACACCTATAGTGGCCAAAAACGATTCAGAAAAGGGGGTGGTGATGAACAGAGTGTCTGAATTAAGCAGACCACTCTTACCCAGTCCAAAGATCAGGGCTTGATCCATCACCGTTATTTATCTCACTGCACCATCCCAGCTCAGAACCTGGCTATATGCAAATCAGTCTGTCCCTGGCCCAGTGCATCATGGGAACAGAGCAGAGCAGACTAAACTACCAAGCCAATTCTTCACCAGAAAGGAGACAAGCTACCGGGGACCGGTTTCTGGCATTTCAGCCGTCTTCGGCCCGGCTTGCTTGAATCCTGATGGTGCAGTGAGAAAGGGACTCATGTCTGAGTATACCCTGCCACACCTATAGTGGCCAAAAACGATTCAGAAATGGGGGTGGTGATGAACAGAGTGTCTGAATTGAGCAGACCACTCTTACCCAGTCCAAAGATCAGGGCTTGATCCATCACCGTTATTTATCTCACTGCACCATCCCAGCTCAGAACCTGGCTATATGCAAATCAGTCTGTCCCTGGCCCAGTGCATCATGGGAACAGAGCAGACTAAACTACCAAGCCAATTCTTCACCAGAAAGGAGACAAGCTACCGGGGACTGGTTTCTGGCATTTCAGCCGTCTTCGGCCCGGCTTGCTTGAATCCTGATGGTGCAGTGAGAAAGGGACTCATGTCTGAGTATACCCTGCCACACCTATAGTGGCCAAAAACGATTCAGAAAAGGGGGAGGTGATGAACAGAGTGTCTGAATTAAGCAGACCACTCTTACCCAGTCCAAAGATCAGGGCTTGATCCATCACCGTTATTTATCTCACTGCACCATCCCAGCTCAGAACCTGGCTATATGCAAATCAGTCTGTCCCTGGCCCAGTGCATCATGGGAACAGAGCAGACTAAACTACGAAGCCAATTCTTCACCAGAAAGGAGACAAGCTACCGGGGACCGGTTTCAGGCATTTCAGCCGTCTTCGGCCCGGCTTGCTTGAATCCTGATGGTGCAGTGAGAAAGGGACTCATGTCTGAGTATACCCTGCCACACCTATAGTGGCCAAAAACGATTCAGAAAAGGGGGTGGTGATGAACAGAGTGTCTGAATTAAGCAGACCACTCTTACCCAGTCCAAAGATCAGGGCTTGATCCATCACCGTTATTTATCTCACTGCACCATCCCAGCTCAGAACCTGGCTATATGCAAATCAGTCTGTCCCTGGCCCAGTGCATCATGGGAACAGAGCAGAGCAGACTAAACTACCAAGCCAATTCTTCACCAGAAAGGAGACAAGCTACCGGGGACCGGTTTCTGGCATTTCAGCCGTCTTCGGCCCGGCTTGCTTGAATCCTGATGGTGCAGTGAGAAAGGGACTCATGTCTGAGTATACCCTGCCACACCTATAGTGGCCAAAAACGATTCAGAAAAGGGGGTGGTGATGAACAGAGTGTCTGAATTAAGCAGGCCACTCTTACCCAGTCCAAAGATCAGGGCTTGATCCATCACCGTTATTTATCTCACTGCACCATCCCAGCTCAGAACCTGGCTATATGCAAATCAGTCTGTCCCTGGCCCAGTGTATCATGGGAACAGAGCAGACTAAACTACCAAGCCAATTCTTCACCAGAAAGGAGACAAGCTACCGGGGACCGGTTTCTGGCATTTCAGCCGTCTTCGGCCCGGCTTGCTTCAATCCTGATGGTGCAGTGAGAAAGGGACTCATGTCTGAGTATACCCTGCCACACCTATAGTGGCCAAAAACGATTCAGAAAAGGGGGTGGTGATGAACAGAGTGTCTGAATTGAGCAGACCACTCTTACCCAGTCCAAAGATCAGGGCTTGATCCATCACCGTTATTTATCTCACTGCACCATCCCAGCTCAGAACCGGGCTATATGCAAATCAGTCTGTCCCTGGCCCAGTGCATCATGGGAACAGAGCAGACTAAACTACCAAGCCAATTCTTTACCAGAAAGGAGACAAGCTACCGGGGACCGGTTTCTGGCATTTCAGCCGTCTTCGGCCCGGCTTGCTTGAATCCTGATGGTGCAGTGAGAAAGGGACTCATGTCTGAGTATACCCTGCCACACCTATAGTGGCCAAAAACGATTCAGAAATGGGGGTGGTGATGAACAGAGTGTCTGAATTGAGCAGACCACTCTTACCCAGTCCAAAGATCAGGGCTTGATCCATCACCGTTATTTATCTCACTGCACCATCCCAGCTCAGAACCTGGCTATATGCAAATCAGTCTGTCCCTGGCCCAGTGCATCATGGGAACAGAGCAGACTAAACTACCAAGCCAATTCTTCACCAGAAAGGAGACAAGCTACCGGGGACTGGTTTCTGGCATTTCAGCCGTCTTCGGCCCGGCTTGCTTGAATCCTGATGGTGCAGTGAGAAAGGGACTCATGTCTGAGTATACCCTGCCACACCTATAGTGGCCAAAAACGATTCAGAAAAGGGGGTGGTGATGAACAGAGTGTCTGAATTAAGCAGACCACTCTTACCCAGTCCAAAGATCAGGGCTTGATCCATCACCGTTATTTATCTCACTGCACCATCCCAGCTCAGAACCTGGCTATATGCAAATCAGTCTGTCCCTGGCCCAGTGTATCATGGGAACAGAGCAGACTAAACTACCAAGCCAATTCTTCACCAGAAAGGAGACAAGCTACCGGGGAACGGTTTCTGGCATTTCAGCCGTCTTCGGCCCGGCTTGCTTCAATCCTGATGGTGCAGTGAGAAAGGGACTCATGTCTGAGTATACCCTGCCACACCTATAGTGGCCAAAAACGATTCAGAAATGGGGGTGGTGATGAACAGAGTGTCTGAATTGAGCAGACCACTCTTACCCAGTCCAAAGATCAGGGCTTGATCCATCACCGTTATTTATCTCACTGCACCATCCCAGCTCAGAACCTGGCTATATGCAAATCAGTCTGTCCCTGGCCCAGTGCATCATGGGAACAGAGCAGACTAAACTACCAAGCCAATTCTTCACCAGAAAGGAGACAAGCTACCGGGGACTGGTTTCTGGCATTTCAGCCGTCTTCGGCCCGGCTTGCTTGAATCCTGATGGTGCAGTGAGAAAGGGACTCATGTCTGAGTATACCCTGCCACACCTATAGTGGCCAAAAACGATTCAGAAAAGGGGGTGGTGATGAACAGAGTGTCTGAATTAAGCAGACCACTCTTACCCAGTCCAAAGATCAGGGCTTGATCCATCACCGTTATTTATCTCACTGCACCATCCCAGCTCAGAACCTGGCTATATGCAAATCAGTCTGTCCCTGGCCCAGTGCATCATGGGAACAGAGCAGACTAAACTACGAAGCCAATTCTTCACCAGAAAGGAGACAAGCTACCGGGGACCGGTTTCAGGCATTTCAGCCGTCTTCGGCCCGGCTTGCTTGAATCCTGATGGTGCAGTGAGAAAGGGACTCATGTCTGAGTATACCCTGCCACACCTATAGTGGCCAAAAACGATTCAGAAAAGGGGGTGGTGATGAACAGAGTGTCTGAATTAAGCAGACCACTCTTACCCAGTCCAAAGATCAGGGCTTGATCCATCACCGTTATTTATCTCACTGCACCATCCCAGCTCAGAACCTGGCTATATGCAAATCAGTCTGTCCCTGGCCCAGTGCATCATGGGAACAGAGCAGAGCAGACTAAACTACCAAGCCAATTCTTCACCAGAAAGGAGACAAGCTACCGGGGACCGGTTTCTGGCATTTCAGCCGTCTTCGGCCCGGCTTGCTTGAATCCTGATGGTGCAGTGAGAAAGGGACTCATGTCTGAGTATACCCTGCCACACCTATAGTGGCCAAAAACGATTCAGAAAAGGGGGTGGTGATGAACAGAGTGTCTGAATTAAGCAGGCCACTCTTACCCAGTCCAAAGATCAGGGCTTGATCCATCACCGTTATTTATCTCACTGCACCATCCCAGCTCAGAACCTGGCTATATGCAAATCAGTCTGTCCCTGGCCCAGTGTATCATGGGAACAGAGCAGACTAAACTACCAAGCCAATTCTTCACCAGAAAGGAGACAAGCTACCGGGGACCGGTTTCTGGCATTTCAGCCGTCTTCGGCCCGGCTTGCTTGAATCCTGATGGTGCAGTGAGAAAGGGACTCATGTCTGAGTATACCCTGCCACACCTATAGTGGCCAAAAACGATTCAGAAAAGGGGGTGGTGATGAACAGAGTGTCTGAATTAAGCAGACCACTCTTACCCAGTCCAAAGATCAGGGCTTGATCCATCACCGTTATTTATCTCACTGCACCATCCCAGCTCAGAACCTGGCTATATGCAAATCAGTCTGTCCCTGGCCCAGTGCATCATGGGAACAGAGCAGACTAAACTACCAAGCCAATTCTTCACCAGAAAGGAGACAAGCTACCGGGGACCGGTTTCTGGCATTTCAGCCGTCTTCGGCCCGGCTTGCTTGAATCCTGATGGTGCAGTGAGAAAGGGACTCATGTCTGAGTATACCCTGCCACACCTATAGTGGCCAAAAACGATTCAGAAAAGGGGGTGGTGATGAACAGAGTGTCTGAATTAAGCAGACCACTCTTATCCAGTCCAAAGATCAGGGCACATTTGAATTACTGATGGTGTCGTGTAAACTCGCCCGATTCACAAATACACAGTCATAAGCACGTCATGGACCCAATGCGTGTAAATTGGTAAATCGAAGAGTCGAGCGACCTGCGCGCTCTATCAGTAATTTTCTGGTAGCAGTAGAATGGTTAGGACTAGTTAAGATAGGTAGATAAGATAGTTTTGATGAAATTGTGAAAAATAAAATGTGCTGCTAAAATTTATTGCTGCTAAAATAAGTTTTCCATTATTGCATTTAAATGTTATAAAGGTTTTTGAAATAAGATTTATGAATTGCTGCTACAATATTGCATGTAACATAATTGTCTGTGATTGTTTTATGTTGTATGGAATCCCCGGGGAAATAGAATAGCAAGTGGTGAGTAGAATCCACTTGGCTGTGATGTCACTGGCTGGGAGGGAGATTATTGCATGGTTAGGCAGAACTGGAAGCACTAACTAGGATTTTCCTGAATGAATTATTGAATAAATGATAGCTACGAGTCCACTGTTGAAACTCCCGTTGTGATATCACCTAGTAAGGGTCACATGCAGAAGGAGTAATAGGTTCTTCGGAGCTTGAGTGATAGCAGAGGAGTCCACTGGTGAAACTTATGACTTAGTATATATCCCGGAAAGAAGTGGATGAGTCAAAGAAGTAGCAGGTTCTCTAATGCTGGGTTGAGAGGATAGGCAGAGAAGATCTATCCTTGGTGAATGAAAAGTAGACAGAAGTGGTTTACTTGCAGTAAGAGAAAACCCCTTTTTCTTTTTAAAACCCTCAAGTACAGTGGCAAAAGTTATACGTTGTTAACTAAATTAAGCACTTGCACTTTAAGAAAAATTCAAAGTTTCCGTTACCTTGTGAAGGAGGGAGTCGGTTGCAAGGCTGCACTGACGTCACTCTGTGCCGCGCTGGTATTGGTTGAGCCAGCTGGTGTGTAGCAAAGCTAGAATTGTAAGGGAGGGGTGAGTGCCGAAGAGTGAGACCGTGTCTCACGAAGGGGCCTCACACCCATTGGTCAAGAGTGTTTTGCAACCTCTGTGCTGATTGGTTGCTGTGAATTGAAAGATTCAGAAAAGGG
Organism: Lissotriton vulgaris; assembly: GCF_964263255.1. NCBI lineage: Eukaryota > Metazoa > Chordata > Amphibia > Caudata > Salamandridae > Lissotriton > Lissotriton vulgaris. Next base: position 24,192 of record NW_028249587.1, read on the forward strand.
GGTGGTGGTGATGAACAGAGTGTCTGAATTAAGCAGACCACTCTTACTCAGTCCAAAGATCAGGGCTTGATCCATCACCGTTATTTATCTCACTGCACCATCCCAGCTCAGAACCTGGCTATATGCAAATCAGTCTGTCCCTGGCCCAGTGCATCATGGGAACAGAGCAGACTAAACTACCAAGCCAATTCTTCACCAGAAAGGAGACAAGCTACCGGGGACCGGTTTCTGGCATTTCAGCCGTCTTCGGCCCGGCTTGCTTGAATCCTGATGGTGCAGTGAGAAAGGGACTCATGTCTGAGTATACCCTGCCACACCTATAGTGGCCAAAAACGATTCAGAAAAGGGGGTGGTGATGAACAGAGTGTCTGAATTAAGCAGACCACTCTTACCCAGTCCAAAGATCAGGGCTTGATCCATCACCGTTATTTATCTCACTGCACCATCCCAGCTCAGAACCTGGCTATATGCAAATCAGTCTGTCCCTGGCCCAGTGCATCATGGGAACAGAGCAGACTAAACTACCAAGCCAATTCTTCACCAGAAAGGAGACAAGCTACCGGGGACCGGTTTCTGGCATTTCAGCCGTCTTCGGCCCGGCTTGCTTGAATCCTGATGGTGCAGTGAGAAAGGGACTCATGTCTGAGTATACCCTGCCACACCTATAGTGGCCAAAAACGATTCAGAAAAGGGGGTGGTGATGAACAGAGTGTCTGAATTAAGCAGACCACTCTTACCCAGTCCAAAGATCAGGGCTTGATCCATCACCGTTATTTATCTCACTTCACCATCCCAGCTCAGAACCTGGCTATATGCAAATCAGTCTGTCCCTGGCCTGGTGCATCATGGGAACAGAGCAGACTAAACTACCAAGCCAATTCTTCACCAGAAAGGAGACAAGCTACCGGGGACCGGTTTCTGGCATTTCAGCCGTCTTCGGCCCGGCTTGCTTGAATCCTGATGGTGCAGTGAGAAAGGGACTCATGTCTGAGTATACCCTGCCACACCTATAGTGGCCAAAAACGATTCAGAAAAGGGGGTGGTGATGAACAGAGTGTCTGAATTAAGCAGACCACTCTTACCCAGTCCAAAGATCAGGGCTTGATCCATCACCGTTATTTATCTCACTGCACCATCCCAGCTCAGAACCTGGCTATATGCAAATCAGTCTGTCCCTGGCCTAGTGCATCATGGGAACAGAGCAGACTAAACTACCAAGCCAATTCTTCACCAGAAAGGAGACAAGCTACCGGGGACCGGTTTCAGGCATTTCAGCCGTCTTCGGCCCGGCTTGCTTGAATCCTGATGGTGCAGTGAGAAAGGGACTCATGTCTGAGTATACCCTGCCACACCTATAGTGGCAAAAACGATTCAGAAAAGGGGGTGGTGATGAACAGAGTGTCTGAATTAAGCAGACCACTCTTACCCAGTCCAAAGATCAGGGCTTGATCCATCACCGTTATTTATCTCACTGCACCATCCCAGCTCAGAACCTGGCTAAATGCAAATCAGTCTGTCCCTGGCCCAGTGCATCATGGGAACAGAGCAGAGCAGACTAAACTACCAAGCCAATTCTTCACCAGAAAGGAGACAAGCTACCGGGGACCGGTTTCTGGCATTTCAGCCGTCTTCGGCCCGGCTTGCTTGAATCCTGATGGTGCAGTGAGAAAGGGACTCATGTCTGAGTATACCCTGCCACACCTATAGTGGCCAAAAACGATTCAGAAAAGGGGGTCAAGTCAAGTCAAGTCAGAGAATTTATATAGCGCACTACATACCCAGAGGGTCTCAAGGCGCTTAGAAAGGGGAGGAGGATTACTTGTCAAATATCCATGTTTTAAGTTGCTTTCTGAATGCTAGGTGGTTCTGGGTAAGGCGAAGGTAAGAGGGGAGTGAGTTCCATGTTTTAGCAGCCAGGTATGAGAAGGATCTGCCTCCCATGGTGGTCTTGTTGATGCGAGGTACAGTGGCGAGGGCTTGGCTGGAAGAACGTAGTTGGCGGGAGGGGGTGTAGAAGGACAGTCGTGAGTTGAGGCATTCTGGTCCGATGTCGTAGAGTGATTTGTGTGCGTGGGTTAGCAGTCGGAAAGTGATCCTCTTATTGACGGGTAGCCAGTGGAGGTCTTTAAGGTGACCAGAGATGTGTTCGTTGCGTGGGATGTCTAATATGAGCCTGGCTGAGGCATTTGGATTCGTTGGATTTTCTTCTGGAGTTTAGCGGTAGTGCCTGCGTAGAGGGTGTTTCCGTAGTCCAGTTGGCTCATGACCAGAGCGTGGGTGACTGTTTTCCTTGTTTCGGTGGGGAGCCAGCGAAATGTTTTTCTGAGCATGCGATGAATGTTGAAGCAGGAAGAGGATACGGCGCTGACTTGTCTGTTCATTGAGAGTGAAGAATCCAGGATGACGCCTAGGTTCCGTGCGTGGTCTGTCGGGATGGGTGCTTTTCCGAGGGCTTCCGGCCACCAGGAGTCGTCCCATGCAGAGGGGGATGTACCTAAGATGAGGACTTCTGTTTTGTCTGAGTTCAGTTTCAGACGGCTTTGTTTCATCCATTCGGCAACTTCTTTCATTCCTTCGTGTAGGTTAGTTTTGGCGGTGCTGGGGTCATTGGTGAGAGAAAGGATAAGTTGAGTGTCATCCGCGTAAGAGATGATGTTGAGGTTGTGTTGGCGGGCGATGGCCGCGAGGGGGCTCATGTATACGTTGAAGAGGGTGGGGCTGAGTGAGGATCCTTGTGGTACGCCACAGATGACTTCGGTGGCCTCGGACTTGAATGGTGGGAGGCGGACTCTCTGGGTTCTTCCGGTGAGGAACGAGGTGATCCATTCAAGTGCTTTTCCTTGGATTCCGATGTTATTGAGGCGTTGTAAAAGGGTGCTGTGGCAGACTGTGTCGAATGCTGCAGAGAGGTCGAGGAGGATGAGGGCGACTGTGTCTCCATTGTCCAGTAGAGTTCGAATGTCGTCTGTTGCTGCGATGAGGGCGGTCTCAGTGCTGTGTTTTGCTCGGAAGCCGGACTGTGAGGAGTCGAGGGATTTGTTGGCTTCGAGGAAGGCGGCGAGCTGGTTGTTGACAGCTTTCTCGATGACTTTGGCCGGGAATGGAAGGAGCGAGATGGGTCGGTAATTTTTGAGTTCGGTGGGGTCCGCTGTGGCTTTTTTCAGAAGGGCGGTGAGTTCTGCGTGTTTCCAGTCTTCTGGGAAGGTGGCGGAGTTGAAGGAGCAGTTGATGACGTCTCGGAGGTGTGGTGCTATGACGGAGTCTGCTTTGTTGAAGATGTGGTGAGGACATGGGTCTGTGGGGGATCCTGAGTGGATGGAATTCATCAGGCGGATTGTGTCCTCAGTGAAGATTGGGTTCCAGTCGTTAAGGGTGTTCACGGGGGGAGAATGTTCATCAAATGGTAGGGTGGGTTGGTTTCCGGGTTGGTTGTCGAAGCTGTTGTGGATGTCTGCAATCTTGTTGTGGAAGAATGAGGCTAGGGAGTCGCAGAGGGCTTGAGAGGGGGTGATGTCGTTGGAGTTGGCCGAGGGATTGGAAAATTCCTTGACGATGTTGAAAAGTTCCTTGCTGTTGTGGGCGTTGTTGTCAAGTCGATCCTTGAATGCTGTTTTCTTGGCCTTTCGGATTAGTTGGTGGTGAGTGCGGGTGGCGTTTTTGAAGGCGTCCTTGGTGCTAGTGGTTGGGTCTTTTTTCCAGGTCTTTTCAAGGGAGCGGCAGAGTTTCTTGGACTTCTTAAGATCATCGTTGAACCATGAGGCCTTTTTGCTGCCAGGTTTGCTTTGACGTTTTTTCAGTGGTGCTAAGGTGTCGGCGGTGTTGGATATCCATAGGGAGAGGTTGGCGGCGGCTTCGTTTGCGTTAGAAGAGTGGGCTGGGGTGTTTAGAAGGAGCGATGCGGAGATCTGGTCCGTGGTGATTTTGTTCCAGTTTCTTTGCAGAGTTGGTTGGAGGTGGTTGGTGGGTTTTGGTTTGTTGTAGGTGAAGTGAACGCAGCTGTGGTCAGTCCAGAGGAGATCCGTAGTGTGGCTGAAGGAGACATGATTGCTGGAGGTGAAGATGGGGTCGAGTGTGTGACCTGCGATATGGGTGGGGGAAGTGACTAGTTGTTTAAGTCCGAGGTTGGCGAGGTTGTCTAAGAGGGTGGCGGCGTTGCGGTCGTTGATCTTTTCAAGGTGAAAGTTGAGGTCTCCCAGAAGGATGTAGTCTTTGGAGGGCAGCGCGTGTGGGGTGATGAAGTCCGTGATGTCTTCACTGAATTTTGCGCGGGGTCCTGGTGGTCTGTAGAGGAGGGTGCCTCTGAGTGTGGTCTTGGGGTCGATGTGGATCTGGAAGTGAAGGTGTTCGGAGTTAGCGAGGTTGGCGTCAGAGCTGGTTGAGATGCGGATTGATTTCTTATGGACGATAGCGATTCCTCCTCCTGTGTGGTTGGTGCGGTCCTTGCGTGTGATCTTATAGTCTTCAGGGATGGCAATGGTGATGTCTGGGGCGGAGGAAGCGTTCATCCAAGTTTCTGTTAGGAAGGCGACGTCTGGAGAGATGGTGTCTAGTAGATTCCATAGGTCAATGGCGTGTCTGTGGACCGATCGAGTGTTGAGAAGGATGCACTGTAGGTGGTTGGGGTCGGGAATCTGTGTTGTGGTCGTAGCGGAGATGTTGTCGGTGCCGATGAATTTGCAGGAGTAGCAAGAGAAAGGTCCATGGGTGTGTCCAGGGGCGGCTTGGACGCAGTTGGGGGCGCGACCGGGGTTAAGGGCTAGGAGGGTGGGGGCATCGTAGGTAATGCGGGGGGGCTGGGAGGGACGGGGGCCAGGGAGTATGGCGCTGGGCGCGGTCCAGGCGCGGACGGGCGTAGACAGGCTTACCTTTGGCGCACCTTCGGCGCGGATTGGGCGCGGTCGCTGCGCGTGAATGCTGCGCGCGGGAAGTACTGTCATATATGGATGGTGGGGGGGAGGGGCGAGGGCGTCTCAGCTGGGAGGCGGGGCGGGCTCGGGAAGCACAACAACACCAACAACAGGGACAAAATGGAGGGGGGAGCAGGTCAGGGCGCCGGGGGCTAACGCGCAGAGAGCGACTACAGTGCAGGAATGCTACAGGCAAGCGCGGCAAATCCAAATCAAATATCGGCTCAAAAACAATGGCACAGTTCAAAGCAAATGATCGCAGCTTAAATGATCGCAGCTTCTACAATACCGTGTCTCGTCAGAGAGACAAGGGAGCGAACCACTCAGGGCAGAGGCGAAGAGGGGTCACAGCGCTATGAGGTCTGAGGGCGCCGTAAATACCTAGTGGGAGGGCGTCTCAGCTGGGAGGCGGGCGGGCTCGGGAAGCACAACAACACCAACAACAGGGACAAAATGGAGGGGGGAGCAGGTCAGGGCGCCGGGGGCTAACGCGCAGAGAGCGACTACAGTGCAGGAATGCTACAGGCAAGCGCGGCAAATCCAAATCAAATATCGGCTCAAAAACAATGGCACAGTTCAAAGCAAATGATCGCAGCTTAAATGATCGCAGCTTCTACAATACCGTGTCTCGTCAGAGAGACAAGGGAGCGAACCACTCAGGGCAGAGGCGAAGAGGGGTCACAGCGCTATGAGGTCTGAGGGCGCCGTAAATACCTAGTGGGAGGGCGTCTCAGCTGGGAGGCGGGGCGGGCTCGGGAAGCACAACAACACCAACAACAGGGACAAAATGGAGGGGGGAGCAGGTCAGGGTGCCGGGGGCTAACGCGCAGAGAGCGACTACAGTGCAGGAATGCTACAGGCAAGCGCGGCAAATCCAAATCAAATATCGGCTCAAAAACAATGGCACAGTTCAAAGCAAATGATCGCAGCTTAAATGATTGCAGCTTCTACAATACCGTGTCTCGTCAGAGAGACAAGGGAGCGAACCACTCAGGGCAGAGGCGAAGAGGGGTCACAGCGCTATGAGGTCTGAAGGCGCCGTAAATACCTAGTGGGAGGGCGTCTCAGCTGGGAGGCGGGGCGGGCTCGGGAAGCACAACAACACCAACAACAGGGACAAAATGGAGGGGGGAGCAGGTTCAGGGCGCCGGGGGCTAACGCGCAGAGAGCGACTACAGTGCAGGAATGCTACAGGCAAGCGCGGCAAATCCAAATCAAATATCGGCTCAAAAACAATGGCACAGTTCAAAGCAAATGATCGCAGCTTAAATGATCGCAGCTTCTACAATACCGTGTCTCGTCAGAGAGACAAGGGAGCGAACCACTCAGGGCAGAGGCGAAGAGGGTCTGAATTAAGCAGGCCACTCTTACCCAGTCCAAAGATCAGGGCTTGATCCATCACCGTTATTTATCTCACTGCACCATCCCAGCTCAGAACCGGGCTATATGCAAATCAGTCTGTCCCTGGCCCAGTGCATCATGGGAACAGAGCAGACTAAACTACCAAGCCAATTCTTTACCAGAAAGGAGACAAGCTACCGGGGACCGGTTTCTGGCATTTCAGCCGTCTTCGGCCCGGCTTGCTTGAATCCTGATGGTGCAGTGAGAAAGGGACTCATGTCTGAGTATACCCTGCCACACCTATAGTGGCCAAAAACGATTCAGAAATGGGGGTGGTGATGAACAGAGTGTCTGAATTGAGCAGACCACTCTTACCCAGTCCAAAGATCAGGGCTTGATCCATCACCGTTATTTATCTCACTGCACCATCCCAGCTCAGAACCTGGCTATATGCAAATCAGTCTGTCCCTGGCCGAGTGCATCATGGGAACAGAGCAGACTAAACTACCAAGCCAATTCTTCACCAGAAAGGAGGCAAGCTACCGGGGACTGGTTTCTGGCATTTCAGCCGTCTTCGGCCCGGCTTGCTTGAATCCTGATGGTGCAGTGAGAAAGGGACTCATGTCTGAGTATACCCTGCCACACCTATAGTGGCCAAAAACGATTCAGAAAAGGGGGTGGTGATGAACAGAGTGTCTGAATTAAGCAGACCACTCTTACCCAGTCCAAAGATCAGGGCTTGATCCATCACCGTTATTTATCTCACTGCACCATCCCAGCTCAGAACCTGGCTATATGCAAATCAGTCTGTCCCTGGCCCAGTGCATCATGGGAACAGAGCAGACTAAACTACGAAGCCAATTCTTCACCAGAAAGGAGACAAGCTACCGGGGACCGGTTTCAGGCATTTCAGCCGTCTTCGGCCCGGCTTGCTTGAATCCTGATGGTGCAGTGAGAAAGGGACTCATGTCTGAGTATACCCTGCCACACATATAGTGGCCAAAAACGATTCAGAAAAGGGGGTGGTGATGAACAGAGTGTCTGAATTAAGCAGACCACTCTTACCCAGTCCAAAGATCAGGGCTTGATCCATCACCGTTATTTATCTCACTGCACCATCCCAGCTCAGAACCTGGCTATATGCAAATCAGTCTGTCCCTGGCCCAGTGCATCATGGGAACAGAGCAGAGCAGACTGAACTACCAAGCCAATTCTTCACCAGAAAGGAGACAAGCTACCGGGGACCGGTTTCTGGCATTTCAGCCGTCTTCGGCCCGGCTTGCTTGAATCCTGATGGTGCAGTGAGAAAGGGACTCATGTCTGAGTATACCCTGCCACACCTATAGTGGCCAAAAACGATTCAGAAAAGGGGGTGGTGATGAACAGAGTGTCTGAATTAAGCAGGCCACTCTTACCCAGTCCAAAGATCAGGGCTTGATCCATCACCGTTATTTATCTCACTGCACCATCCCAGCTCAGAACCTGGCTATATGCAAATCAGTCTGTCCCTGGCCCAGTGCATCATGGGAACAGAGCAGACTAAACTACCAAGCCAATTCTTCACCAGAAAGGAGACAAGCTACCGGGGACCGGTTTCTGGCATTTCAGCCGTCTTCGGCCCGGCTTGCTTGAATCCTGATGGTGCAGTGAGAAAGGGACTCATGTCTGAGTATACCCTGCCACACCTATAGTGGCCAAAAACGATTCAGAAATGGGGGTGGTGATGAACAGAGTGTCTGAATTGAGCAGACCACTCTTACCCAGTCCAAAGATCAGGGCTTGATCCATCACCGTTATTTATCTCACTGCACCATCCCAGCTCAGAACCTGGCTATATGCAAATCAGTCTGTCCCTGGCCCAGTGCATCATGGGAACAGAGCAGACTAAACTACCAAGCCAATTCTTCACCAGAAAGGAGACAAGCTACCGGGGACTGGTTTCTGGCATTTCAGCCGACTTCGGCCCGGCTTGCTTGAATCCTGATGGTGCAGTGAGAAAGGGACTCATGTCTGAGTATACCCTGCCACACCTATAGTGGCCAAAAACGATTCAGAAAAGGGGGTGGTGATGAACAGAGTGTCTGAATTAAGCAGACCACTCTTACCCAGTCCAAAGATCAGGGCTTGATCCATCACCGTTATTTATCTCACTGCACCATCCCAGCTCAGAACCTGGCTATATGCAAATCAGTCTGTCCCTGGCCCAGTGCATCATGGGAACAGAGCAGACTAAACTACGAAGCCAATTCTTCACCAGAAAGGAGACAAGCTACCGGGGACCGGTTTCAGGCATTTCAGCCGTCTTCGGCCCGGCTTGCTTGAATCCTGATGGTGCAGTGAGAAAGGGACTCATGTCTGAGTATACCCTGCCACACATATAGTGGCCAAAAACGATTCAGAAAAGGGGGTGGTGATGAACAGAGTGTCTGAATTAAGCAGACCACTCTTACCCAGTCCAAAGATCAGGGCTTTATCCATCACCGTTATTTATCTCACTGCACCATCCCAGCTCAGAACCTGGCTATATGCAAATCAGTCTGTCCCTGGCCCAGTGCATCATGGGAACAGAGCAGAGCAGACTAAACTACCAAGCCAATTCTTCACCAGAAAGGAGACAAGCTACCGGGGACCGGTTTCTGGCATTTCAGCCGTCTTCGGCCCGGCTTGCTTGAATCCTGATGGTGCAGTGAGAAAGGGACTCATGTCTGAGTATACCCTGCCACACCTATAGTGGCCAAAAACGATTCAGAAAAGGGGGTGGTGATGAACAGAGTGTCTGAATTAAGCAGGCCACTCTTACCCAGTCCAAAGATCAGGGCTTGATCCATCACCGTTATTTATCTCACTGCACCATCCCAGCTCAGAACCTGGCTATATGCAAATCAGTCTGTCCCTGGCCCAGTGTATCATGGGAACAGAGCAGACTAAACTACCAAGCCAATTCTTCACCAGAAAGGAGACAAGCTACCGGGGACCGGTTTCTGGCATTTCAGCCGTCTTCGGCCCGGCTTGCTTGAATCCTGATGGTGCAGTGAGAAAGGGACTCATGTCTGAGTATACCCTGCCACACCTATAGTGGCCAAAAACGATTCAGAAAAGGGGGTGGTGATGAACAGAGTGTCTGAATTGAGCAGACCACTCTTACCCAGTCCAAAGATCAGGGCTTGATCCGTCACCGTTATTTATCTCACTGCACCATCCCAGCTCAGAACCGGGCTATATGCAAATCAGTCTGTCCCTGGCCCAGTGCATCATGGGAACAGAGCAGACTAAACTACCAAGCCAATTCTTTACCAGAAAGGAGACAAGCTACCGGGGACCGGTTTCTGGCATTTCAGCCGTCTTCGGCCCGGCTTGCTTGAATCCTGATGGTGCAGTGAGAAAGGGACTCATGTCTGAGTATACCCTGCCACACCTATAGTGGCCAAAAACGATTCAGAAATGGGGGTGGTGATGAACAGAGTGTCTGAATTGAGCAGACCACTCTTACCCAGTCCAAAGATCAGGGCTTGATCCATCACCGTTATTTATCTCACTGCACCATCCCAGCTCAGAACCTGGCTATATGCAAATCAGTCTGTCCCTGGCCCAGTGCATCATGGGAACAGAGCAGACTAAACTACCAAGCCAATTCTTCACCAGAAAGGAGACAAGCTACCGGGGACTGGTTTCTGGCATTTCAGCCGTCTTCGGCCCGGCTTGCTTGAATCCTGATGGTGCAGTGAGAAAGGGACTCATGTCTGAGTATACCCTGCCACACCTATAGTGGCCAAAAACGATTCAGAAAAGGGGGTGGTGATGAACAGAGTGTCTGAATTAAGCAGACCACTCTTACCCAGTCCAATGATCAGGGCTTGATCCATCACCGTTATTTATCTCACTGCACCATCCCAGCTCAGAACCTGGCTATATGCAAATCAGTCTGTCCCTGGCCCAGTGCATCATGGGAACAGAGCAGACTAAACTACGAAGCCAATTCTTCACCAGAAAGGAGACAAGCTACCGGGGACCGGTTTCAGGCATTTCAGCCGTCTTCGGCCCGGCTTGCTTGAATCCTGATGGTGCAGTGAGAAAGGGACTCATGTCTGAGTATACCCTGCCACACCTATAGTGGCCAAAAACGATTCAGAAAAGGGGGTGGTGATGAACAGAGTGTCTGAATTAAGCAGACCACTCTTACCCAGTCCAAAGATCAGGGCTTGATCCATCACCGTTATTTATCTCACTGCACCATCCCAGCTCAGAACCTGGCTATATGCAAATCAGTCTGTCCCTGGCCCAGTGCATCATGGGAACAGAGCAGAGCAGACTAAACTACCAAGCCAATTCTTCACCAGAAAGGAGACAAGCTACCGGGGACCGGTTTCTGGCATTTCAGCCGTCTTCGGCCCGGCTTGCTTGAATCCTGATGGTGCAGTGAGAAAGGGACTCATGTCTGAGTATACCCTGCCACACCTATAGTGGCCAAAAACGATTCAGAAAAGGGGGTGGTGATGAACAGAGTGTCTGAATTAAGCAGGCCACTCTTACCCAGTCCAAAGATCAGGGCTTGATCCATCACCTTTATTTATCTCACTGCACCATCCCAGCTCAGAACCTGGCTATATGCAAATCAGTCTGTCCCTGGCCCAGTGTATCATGGGAACAGAGCAGACTAAACTACCAAGCCAATTCTTCACCAGAAAGGAGACAAGCTACCGGGGACCGGTTTCTGGCATTTCAGCCGTCTTCGGCCCGGCTTGCTTGAATCCTGATGGTGCAGTGAGAAAGGGACTCATGTCTGAGTATACCCTGCCACACCTATAGTGGCCAAAAACGATTCAGAAAAGGGGGTGGTGATGAACAGAGTGTCTGAATTGAGCAGACCACTCTTACCCAGTCCAAAGATCAGGGCTTGATCCATCACCGTTATTTATCTCACTGCACCATCCCAGCTCAGAACCTGGCTATATGCAAATCAGTCTGTCCCTGGCCCAGTGCATCATGGGAACAGAGCAGACTAAACTACCAAGCCAATTCTTCACCAGAAAGGAGACAAGCTACCGGGGACTGGTTTCTGGCATTTCAGCCGTCTTCGGCCCGGCTTGCTTGAATCCTGATGGTGCAGTGAGAAAGGGACTCATGTCTGAGTATACCCTGCCACACCTATAGTGGCCAAAAACGATTCAGAAAAGGGGGTGGTGATGAACAGAGTGTCTGAATTAAGCAGACCACTCTTACCCAGTCCAAAGATCAGGGCTTGATCCATCACCGTTATTTATCTCACTGCACCATCCCAGCTCAGAACCTGGCTATATGCAAATCAGTCTGTCCCTGGCCCAGTGCATCATGGGAACAGAGCAGACTAAACTACGAAGCCAATTCTTCACCAGAAAGGAGACAAGCTACCGGGGACCGGTTTCAGGCATTTCAGCCGTCTTCAGCCCGGCTTGCTTGAATCCTGATGGTGCAGTGAGAAAGGGACTCATGTCTGAGTATACCCTGCCACACCTATAGTGGCCAAAAACGATTCAGAAAAGGGGGTGGTGATGAACAGAGTGTCTGAATTAAGCAGACCACTCTTACCCAGTCCAAAGATCAGGGCTTGATCCATCACCGTTATTTATCTCACTGCACCATCCCAGCTCAGAACCTGGCTATTTGCAAATCAGTCTGTCCCTGGCCCAGTGCATTATGGGAACAGAGCAGAGCAGACTAAACTACCAAGCCAATTCTTCACCAGAAAGGAGACAAGCTACCGGGGACCGGTTTCTGGCATTTCAGCCGTCTTCGGCCCGGCTTGCTTGAATCCTGATGGTGCAGTGAGAAAGGGACTCATGTCTGAGTATACCCTGCCACACCTATAGTGGCCAAAAACGATTCAGAAATGGGGGTGGTGATGAACAGAGTGTCTGAATTGAGCAGACCACTCTTACCCAGTCCAAAGATCAGGGCTTGATCCATCACCGTTATTTATCTCACTGCACCATCCCAGCTCAGAACCTGGCTATATGCAAATCAGTCTGTCCCTGGCCCAGTGCATCATGGGAACAGAGCAGACTAAACTACCAAGCCAATTCTTCACCAGAAAGGAGAACAGCTACCGGGGACTGGTTTCTGGCATTTCAGCCGTCTTCGGCCCGGCTTGCTTGAATCCTGATGGTGCAGTGAGAAAGGGACTCATGTCTGAGTATACCCTGCCACACCTATAGTGGCCAAAAACGATTCAGAAAAGGGGGTGGTGATGAACAGAGTGTCTGAATTAAGCAGACCACTCTTACCCAGTCCAAAGATCAGGGCTTGATCCATCACCGTTATTTATCTCACTGCACCATCCCAGCTCAGAACCTGGCTATATGCAAATCAGTCTGTCCCTGGCCCAGTGCATCATGGGAACAGAGCAGACTAAACTACGAAGCCAATTCTTCACCAGAAAGGAGACAAGCTACCGGGGACCGGTTTCAGGCATTTCAGCCGTCTTCGGCCCGGCTTGCTTGAATCCTGATGGTGCAGTGAGAAAGGGACTCATGTCTGAGTATACCCTGCCACACCTATAGTGGCCAAAAACGATTCAGAAAAGGGGGTGGTGATGAACAGAGTGTCTGAATTAAGCAGACCACTCTTACCCAGTCCAAAGATCAGGGCTTGATCCATCACCGTTATTTATCTCACTGCACCATCCCAGCTCAGAACCTGGCTATATGCAAATCAGTCTGTCCCTGGCCCAGTGCATCATGGGAACAGAGCAGAGCAGACTAAACTACCAAGCCAATTCTTCACCAGAAAGGAGACAAGCTACCGGGGACCGGTTTCTGGCATTTCAGCCGTCTTCGGCCCGGCTTGCTTGAATCCTGATGGTGCAGTGAGAAAGGGACTCATGTCTGAGTATACCCTGCCACACCTATAGTGGCCAAAAACGATTCAGAAAAGGGGGTGGTGATGAACAGAGTGTCTGAATTAAGCAGGCCACTCTTACCCAGTCCAAAGATCAGGGCTTGATCCATCACCGTTATTTATCTCACTGCACCATCCCAGCTCAGAACCTGGCTATATGCAAATCAGTCTGTCCCTGGCCCAGTGTATCATGGGAACAGAGCAGACTAAACTACCAAGCCAATTCTTCACCAGAAAGGAGACAAGCTACCGGGGACCGGTTTCTGGCATTTCAGCCGTCTTCGGCCCGGCTTGCTTGAATCCTGATGGTGCAGTGAGAAAGGGACTCATGTCTGAGTATACCCTGCCACACCTATAGTGGCCAAAAACGATTCAGAAAAGGGGGTGGTGATGAACAGAGTGTCTGAATTGAGCAGACCACTCTTACCCAGTCCAAAGATCAGGGCTTGATCCATCACCGTTATTTATCTCACTGCACCATCCCAGCTCAGAACCGGGCTATATGCAAATCAGTCTGTCCCTGGCCCAGTGCATCATGGGAACAGAGCAGACTAAACTACCAAGCCAATTCTTTACCAGAAAGGAGACAAGCTACCGGGGACCGGTTTCTGGCATTTCAGCCGTCTTCGGCCCGGCTTGCTTGAATCCTGATGGTGCAGTGAGAAAGGGACTCATGTCTGAGTATACCCTGCCACACCTATAGTGGCCAAAAACGATTCAGAAAAGGGGGTGGTGATGAACAGAGTGTCTGAATTAAGCAGACCACTCTTACCCAGTCCAAAGATCAGGGCTTGATCCATCACCGTTATTTATCTCACTGCACCATCCCAGCTCAGAACCTGGCTATATGCAAATCAGTCTGTCCCTGGCCCAGTGCATCATGGGAACAGAGCAGACTAAACTACGAAGCCAATTCTTCACCAGAAAGGAGACAAGCTACCGGGGACCGGTTTCAGGCATTTCAGCCGTCTTCGGCCCGGCTTGCTTGAATCCTGATGGTGCAGTGAGAAAGGGACTCATGTCTGAGTATACCCTGCCACACCTATAGTGGCCAAAAACGATTCAGAAAAGGGGGTGGTGATGAACAGAGTGTCTGAATTAAGCAGACCACTCTTACCCAGTCCAAAGATCAGGGCTTGATCCATCACCGTTATTTATCTCACTGCACCATCCCAGCTCAGAACCTGGCTATATGCAAATCAGTCTGTCCCTGGCCCAGTGCATCATGGGAACAGAGCAGAGCAGACTAAACTACCAAGCCAATTCTTCACCAGAAAGGAGACAAGCTACCGGGGACCGGTTTCTGGCATTTCAGCCGTCTTCGGCCCGGCTTGCTTGAATCCTGATGGTGCAGTGAGAAAGGGACTCATGTCTGAGTATACCCTGCCACACCTATAGTGGCCAAAAACGATTCAGAAAAGGGGGTGGTGATGAACAGAGTGTCTGAATTAAGCAGGCCACTCTTACCCAGTCCAAAGATCAGGGCTTGATCCATCACCGTTATTTATCTCACTGCACCATCCCAGCTCAGAACCTGGCTATATGCAAATCAGTCTGTCCCTGGCCCAGTGTATCATGGGAACAGAGCAGACTAAACTACCAAGCCAATTCTTCACCAGAAAGGAGACAAGCTACCGGGGACCGGTTTCTGGCATTTCAGCCGTCTTCGGCCCGGCTTGCTTCAATCCTGATGGTGCAGTGAGAAAGGGACTCATGTCTGAGTATACCCTGCCACACCTATAGTGGCCAAAAACGATTCAGAAAAGGGGGTGGTGATGAACAGAGTGTCTGAATTGAGCAGACCACTCTTACCCAGTCCAAAGATCAGGGCTTGATCCATCACCGTTATTTATCTCACTGCACCATCCCAGCTCAGAACCGGGCTATATGCAAATCAGTCTGTCCCTGGCCCAGTGCATCATGGGAACAGAGCAGACTAAACTACCAAGCCAATTCTTTACCAGAAAGGAGACAAGCTACCGGGGACCGGTTTCTGGCATTTCAGCCGTCTTCGGCCCGGCTTGCTTGAATCCTGATGGTGCAGTGAGAAAGGGACTCATGTCTGAGTATACCCTGCCACACCTATAGTGGCCAAAAACGATTCAGAAATGGGGGTGGTGATGAACAGAGTGTCTGAATTGAGCAGACCACTCTTACCCAGTCCAAAGATCAGGGCTTGATCCATCACCGTTATTTATCTCACTGCACCATCCCAGCTCAGAACCTGGCTATATGCAAATCAGTCTGTCCCTGGCCCAGTGCATCATGGGAACAGAGCAGACTAAACTACCAAGCCAATTCTTCACCAGAAAGGAGACAAGCTACCGGGGACTGGTTTCTGGCATTTCAGCCGTCTTCGGCCCGGCTTGCTTGAATCCTGATGGTGCAGTGAGAAAGGGACTCATGTCTGAGTATACCCTGCCACACCTATAGTGGCCAAAAACGATTCAGAAAAGGGGGTGGTGATGAACAGAGTGTCTGAATTAAGCAGACCACTCTTACCCAGTCCAAAGATCAGGGCTTGATCCATCACCGTTATTTATCTCACTGCACCATCCCAGCTCAGAACCTGGCTATATGCAAATCAGTCTGTCCCTGGCCCAGTGTATCATGGGAACAGAGCAGACTAAACTACCAAGCCAATTCTTCACCAGAAAGGAGACAAGCTACCGGGGACCGGTTTCTGGCATTTCAGCCGTCTTCGGCCCGGCTTGCTTGAATCCTGATGGTGCAGTGAGAAAGGGACTCATGTCTGAGTATACCCTGCCACACCTATAGTGGCCAAAAACGATTCAGAAAAGGGGGTGGTGATGAACAGAGTGTCTGAATTGAGCAGACCACTCTTACCCAGTCCAAAGATCAGGGCTTGATCCATCACCGTTATTTATCTCACTGCACCATCCCAGCTCAGAACCTGGCTATATGCAAATCAGTCTGTCCCTGGCCCAGTGCATCATGGGAACAGAGCAGACTAAACTACCAAGCCAATTCTTCACCAGAAAGGAGACAAGCTACCGGGGACTGGTTTCTGGCATTTCAGCCGTCTTCGGCCCGGCTTGCTTGAATCCTGATGGTGCAGTGAGAAAGGGACTCATGTCTGAGTATACCCTGCCACACCTATAGTGGCCAAAAACGATTCAGAAAAGGGGGTGGTGATGAACAGAGTGTCTGAATTAAGCAGACCACTCTTACCCAGTCCAAAGATCAGGGCTTGATCCATCACCGTTATTTATCTCACTGCACCATCCCAGCTCAGAACCTGGCTATATGCAAATCAGTCTGTCCCTGGCCCAGTGCATCATGGGAACAGAGCAGACTAAACTACGAAGCCAATTCTTCACCAGAAAGGAGACAAGCTACCGGGGACCGGTTTCAGGCATTTCAGCCGTCTTCGGCCCGGCTTGCTTGAATCCTGATGGTGCAGTGAGAAAGGGACTCATGTCTGAGTATACCCTGCCACACCTATAGTGGCCAAAAACGATTCAGAAAAGGGGGTGGTGATGAACAGAGTGTCTGAATTAAGCAGACCACTCTTACCCAGTCCAAAGATCACGGCTTGATCCATCACCGTTATTTATCTCACTGCACCATCCCAGCTCAGAACCTGGCTATATGCAAATCAGTCTGTCCCTGGCCCAGTGTATCATGTGAACAGAGCAGAGCAGACTAAACTACCAAGCCAATTCTTCACCAGAAAGGAGACAAGCTACCGGGGACCGGTTTCTGGCATTTCAGCCGTCTTCGGCCCGGCTTGCTTGAATCCTGATGGTGCAGTGAGAAAGGGACTCATGTCTGAGTATACCCTGCCACACCTATAGTGGCCAAAAACGATTCAGAAAAGGGGGTGGTGATGAACAGAGTGTCTGAATTAAGCAGGCCACTCTTACCCAGTCCAAAGATCAGGGCTTGATCCATCACCGTTATTTA
Source organism: Lissotriton vulgaris (assembly GCF_964263255.1). Classification (NCBI taxonomy): domain Eukaryota; kingdom Metazoa; phylum Chordata; class Amphibia; order Caudata; family Salamandridae; genus Lissotriton; species Lissotriton vulgaris. Next base: position 41,240 of record NW_028249587.1, read on the forward strand.
TCTCACTGCACCATCCCAGCTCAGAACCTGGCTATATGCAAATCAGTCTGTCCCTGGCCCAGTGCATCATGGGAACAGAGCAGACTAAACTACCAAGCCAATTCTTCACCAGAAAGGAGACAAGCTACCGGGGACCGGTTTCTGGCATTTCAGCCGTCTTCGGCCCGGCTTGCTTGAATCCTGATGGTGCAGTGAGAAAGGGACTCATGTCTGAGTATACCCTGCCACACCTATAGTGGCCAAAAACGATTCAGAAAAGGGGGTGGTGATGAACAGAGTGTCTGAATTGAGCAGACCACTCTTACCCAGTCCAAAGATCAGGGCTTGATCCATCACCGTTATTTATCTCACTGCACCATCCCAGCTCAGAACCTGGCTATATGCAAATCAGTCTGTCCCTGGCCCAGTGCATCATGGGAACAGAGCAGACTAAACTACCAAGCCAATTCTTCACCAGAAAGGAGACAAGCTACCGGGGACCGGTTTCTGGCATTTCAGCCGTCTTCGGCCCGGCTTGCTTGAATCCTGATGGTGCAGTGAGAAAGGGACTCATGTCTGAGTATACCCTGCCACACCTATAGTGGCCAAAAACGATTCAGAAAAGGGGGTGGTGATGAACAGAGTGTCTGAATTAGGCAGACCACTCTTACCCAGTCCAAAGATCAGGGCTTGATCCATCACCGTTATTTATCTCACTGCACCATCCCAGCTCAGAACCTGGCTATATGCAAATCAGTCTGTCCCTGGCCCAGTGCATCATGGGAAAAGAGCAGACTAAACTACCAAGCCAATTCTTCACCAGAAAGGAGACAAGCTACCGGGGACCGGTTTCTGGCATTTTAGCCGTCTTCAGCCCGGCTTGCTTGAATCCTGATGGTGCAGTGAGAAAGGGACTCATGTCTGAGTATACCCTGCCACACCTATAGTGGCCAAAAACGATTCATAAAAGGGGGTGGTGATGAACAGAGTGTCTGAATTGAGCAGACCACTCTTACCCAGTCCAAAGATCAGGGCTTGATCCATCACCGTTATTTATCTCACTGCACCATCCCAGCTCAGAACCTGGCTATATGCAAATCAGTCTGTCCCTGGCCCAGTGCATCATGGTAACAGAGCAGACTAAACTACGAAGCCAATTCTTCACCAGAAAGGAGACAAGCTACCGGGGACCGGTTTCAGGCATTTCAGCCGTCTTCGGCCCGGCTTGCTTGAATCCTGATGGTGCAGTGAGAAAGGGACTCATGTCTGAGTATACCCTGCCACACCTATAGTGGCCAAAAACGATTCAGAAAAGGGGGTGGTGATGAACAGAGTGTCTGAATTAAGCAGACCACTCTTACCCAGTCCAAAGATCAGGGCTTGATCCATCACCGTTATTTATCTCACTGCACCATCCCAGCTCAGAACCTGGCTATATGCAAATCAGTCTGTCCCTGGCCCAGTGCATCATGGGAACAGAGCAGAGCAGACTAAACTACCAAGCCAATTCTTCACCAGAAAGGAGACAAGCTACCGGGGACCGGTTTCTGGCATTTCAGCCGTCTTCGGCCCGGCTTGCTTGAATCCTGATGGTGCAGTGAGAAAGGGACTCATGTCTGAGTATACCCTGCCACACCTATAGTGGCCAAAAACGATTCAGAAAAGGGGGTGGTGATGAACAGAGTGTCTGAATTAAGCAGGCCACTCTTACCCAGTCCAAAGATCAGGGCTTGATCCATCACCGTTATTTATCTCACTGCACCATCCCAGCTCAGAACCTGGCTATATGCAAATCAGTCTGTCCCTGGCCCAGTGTATCATGGGAACAGAGCAGACTAAACTACCAAGCCAATTCTTCACCAGAAAGGAGACAAGCTACCGGGGACCGGTTTCTGGCATTTCAGCCGTCTTCGGCCCGGCTTGCTTGAATCCTGATGGTGCAGTGAGAAAGGGACTCATGTCTGAGTATACCCTGCCACACCTATAGTGGCCAAAAACGATTCAGAAAAGGGGGTGGTGATGAACAGAGTGTCTGAATTGAGCAGACCACTCTTACCCAGTCCAAAGATCAGGGCTTCATCCATCACCGTTATTTATCTCACTGCACCATCCCAGCTCAGAACCGGGCTATATGCAAATCAGTCTGTCCCTGGCCCAGTGCATCATGGGAACAGAGCAGACTAAACTACCAAGCCAATTCTTCACCAGAAAGGAGACAAGCTACCGGGGACTGGTTTCTGGCATTTCAGCCGTCTTCGGCCCGGCTTGCTTGAATCCTGATGGTGCAGTGAGAAAGGGACTCATGTCTGAGTATACCCTGCCACACCTATAGTGGCCAAAAACGATTCAGAAAAGGGGGTGGTGATGAACAGAGTGTCTGAATTAAGCAGACCACTCTTACCCAGTCCAAAGATCAGGGCTTGATCCATCACCGTTATTTATCTCACTGCACCATCCCAGCTCAGAACCTGGCTATATGCAAATCAGTCTGTCCCTGGCCCAGTGCATCATGGGAACAGAGCAGACTAAACTACGAAGCCAATTCTTCACCAGAAAGGAGACAAGCTACCGGGGACCGGTTTCAGGCATTTCAGCCGTCTTCGGCCCGGCTTGCTTGAATCCTGATGGTGCAGTGAGAAAGGGACTCATGTCTGAGTATACCCTGCCACACCTATAGTGGCCAAAAACGATTCAGAAAAGGGGGTGGTGATGAACAGAGTGTCTGAATTAAGCAGACCACTCTTACCCAGTCCAAAGATCAGGGCTTGATCCATCACCGTTATTTATCTCACTGCACCATCCCAGCTCAGAACCTGGCTATATGCAAATCAGTCTGTCCCTGGCCCAGTGCATCATGGGAACAGAGCAGAGCAGACTAAACTACCAAGCCAATTCTTCACCAGAAAGGAGACAAGCTACCGGGGACCGGTTTCTGGCATTTCAGCCGTCTTCGGCCCGGCTTGCTTGAATCCTGATGGTGCAGTGAGAAAGGGACTCATGTCTGAGTATACCCTGCCACACCTATAGTGGCCAAAAACGATTCAGAAAAGGGGGTGGTGATGAACAGAGTGTCTGAATTAAGCAGGCCACTCTTACCCAGTCCAAAGATCAGGGCTTGATCCATCACCTTTATTTATCTCACTGCACCATCCCAGCTCAGAACCTGGCTATATGCAAATCAGTCTGTCCCTGGCCCAGTGTATCATGGGAACAGAGCAGACTAAACTACCAAGCCAATTCTTCACCAGAAAGGAGACAAGCTACCGGGGACCGGTTTCTGGCATTTCAGCCGTCTTCGGCCCGGCTTGCTTGAATCCTGATGGTGCAGTGAGAAAGGGACTCATGTCTGAGTATACCCTGCCACACCTATAGTGGCCAAAAACGATTCAGAAAAGGGGGTGGTGATGAACAGAGTGTCTGAATTGAGCAGACCACTCTTACCCAGTCCAAAGATCAGGGCTTGATCCATCACCGTTATTTATCTCACTGCACCATCCCAGCTCAGAACCTGGCTATATGCAAATCAGTCTGTCCCTGGCCCAGTGCATCATGGGAACAGAGCAGACTAAACTACCAAGCCAATTCTTCACCAGAAAGGAGACAAGCTACCGGGGACTGGTTTCTGGCATTTCAGCCGTCTTCGGCCCGGCTTGCTTGAATCCTGATGGTGCAGTGAGAAAGGGACTCATGTCTGAGTATACCCTGCCACACCTATAGTGGCCAAAAACGATTCAGAAAAGGGGGTGGTGATGAACAGAGTGTCTGAATTAAGCAGACCACTCTTACCCAGTCCAAAGATCAGGGCTTGATCCATCACCGTTATTTATCTCACTGCACCATCCCAGCTCAGAACCTGGCTATATGCAAATCAGTCTGTCCCTGGCCCAGTGCATCATGGGAACAGAGCAGACTAAACTACGAAGCCAATTCTTCACCAGAAAGGAGACAAGCTACCGGGGACCGGTTTCAGGCATTTCAGCCGTCCTCAGCCCGGCTTGCTTGAATCCTGATGGTGCAGTGAGAAAGGGACTCATGTCTGAGTATACCCTGCCACACCTATAGTGGCCAAAAACGATTCAGAAAAGGGGGTGGTGATGAACAGAGTGTCTGAATTAAGCAGACCACTCTTACCCAGTCCAAAGATCAGGGCTTGATCCATCACCGTTATTTATCTCACTGCACCATCCCAGCTCAGAACCTGGCTATATGCAAATCAGTCTGTCCCTGGCCCAGTGCATTATGGGAACAGAGCAGAGCAGACTAAACTACCAAGCCAATTCTTCACCAGAAAGGAGACAAGCTACCGGGGACCGGTTTCTGGCATTTCAGCCGTCTTCGGCCCGGCTTGCTTGAATCCTGATGGTGCAGTGAGAAAGGGACTCATGTCTGAGTATACCCTGCCACACCTATAGTGGCCAAAAACGATTCAGAAATGGGGGTGGTGATGAACAGAGTGTCTGAATTGAGCAGACCACTCTTACCCAGTCCAAAGATCAGGGCTTGATCCATCACCGTTATTTATCTCACTGCACCATCCCAGCTCAGAACCTGGCTATATGCAAATCAGTCTGTCCCTGGCCCAGTGCATCATGGGAACAGAGCAGACTAAACTACCAAGCCAATTCTTCACCAGAAAGGAGACAAGCTACCGGGGACTGGTTTCTGGCATTTCAGCCGTCTTCGGCCCGGCTTGCTTGAATCCTGATGGTGCAGTGAGAAAGGGACTCATGTCTGAGTATACCCTGCCACACCTATAGTGGCCAAAAACGATTCAGAAAAGGGGGTGGTGATGAACAGAGTGTCTGAATTAAGCAGACCACTCTTACCCAGTCCAAAGATCAGGGCTTGATCCATCACCGTTATTTATCTCACTGCACCATCCCAGCTCAGAACCTGGCTATATGCAAATCAGTCTGTCCCTGGCCCAGTGCATCATGGGAACAGAGCAGACTAAACTACGAAGCCAATTCTTCACCAGAAAGGAGACAAGCTACCGGGGACCGGTTTCAGGCATTTCAGCCGTCTTCGGCCCGGCTTGCTTGAATCCTGATGGTGCAGTGAGAAAGGGACTCATGTCTGAGTATACCCTGCCACACCTATAGTGGCCAAAAACGATTCAGAAAAGGGGGTGGTGATGAACAGAGTGTCTGAATTAAGCAGACCACTCTTACCCAGTCCAAAGATCAGGGCTTGATCCATCACCGTTATTTATCTCACTGCACCATCCCAGCTCAGAACCTGGCTATATGCAAATCAGTCTGTCCCTGGCCCAGTGCATCATGGGAACAGAGCAGAGCAGACTAAACTACCAAGCCAATTCTTCACCAGAAAGGAGACAAGCTACCGGGGACCGGTTTCTGGCATTTCAGCCGTCTTCGGCCCGGCTTGCTTGAATCCTGATGGTGCAGTGAGAAAGGGACTCATGTCTGAGTATACCCTGCCACACCTATAGTGGCCAAAAACGATTCAGAAAAGGGGGTGGTGATGAACAGAGTGTCTGAATTAAGCAGGCCACTCTTACCCAGTCCAAAGATCAGGGCTTGATCCATCACCGTTATTTATCTCACTGCACCATCCCAGCTCAGAACCTGGCTATATGCAAATCAGTCTGTCCCTGGCCCAGTGTATCATGGGAACAGAGCAGACTAAACTACCAAGCCAATTCTTCACCAGAAAGGAGACAAGCTACCGGGGACCGGTTTCTGGCATTTCAGCCGTCTTCGGCCCGGCTTGCTTGAATCCTGATGGTGCAGTGAGAAAGGGACTCATGTCTGAGTATACCCTGCCACACCTATAGTGGCCAAAAACGATTCAGAAAAGGGGGTGGTGATGAACAGAGTGTCTGAATTGAGCAGACCACTCTTACCCAGTCCAAAGATCAGGGCTTGATCCATCACCGTTATTTATCTCACTGCACCATCCCAGCTCAGAACCGGGCTATATGCAAATCAGTCTGTCCCTGGCCCAGTGCATCATGGGAACAGAGCAGACTAAACTACCAAGCCAATTCTTTACCAGAAAGGAGACAAGCTACCGGGGACCGGTTTCTGGCATTTCAGCCGTCTTCGGCCCGGCTTGCTTGAATCCTGATGGTGCAGTGAGAAAGGGACTCATGTCTGAGTATACCCTGCCACACCTATAGTGGCCAAAAACGATTCAGAAATGGGGGTGTTGATGAACAGAGTGTCTGAATTGAGCAGACCACTCTTACCCAGTCCAAAGATCAGGGCTTGATCCATCACCGTTATTTATCTCACTGCACCATCCCAGCTCAGAACCTGGCTATATGCAAATCAGTCTGTCCCTGGCCCAGTGCATCATGGGAACAGAGCAGACTAAACTACCAAGCCAATTCTTCACCAGAAAGGAGACAAGCTACCGGGGACTGGTTTCTGGCATTTCAGCCGTCTTCGGCCCGGCTTGCTTGAATCCTGATGGTGCAGTGAGAAAGGGACTCATGTCTGAGTATACCCTGCCACACCTATAGTGGCCAAAAACGATTCAGAAAAGGGGGTGGTGATGAACAGAGTGTCTGAATTAAGCAGACCACTCTTACCCAGTCCAAAGATCAGGGCTTGATCCATCACCGTTATTTATCTCACTGCACCATCCCAGCTCAGAACCTGGCTATATGCAAATCAGTCTGTCCCTGGCCCAGTGCATCATGGGAACAGAGCAGACTAAACTACGAAGCCAATTCTTCACCAGAAAGGAGACAAGCTACCGGGGACCGGTTTCAGGCATTTCAGCCGTCTTCGGCCCGGCTTGCTTGAATCCTGATGGTGCAGTGAGAAAGGGACTCATGTCTGAGTATACCCTGCCACACCTATAGTGGCCAAAAACGATTCAGAAAAGGGGGTGGTGATGAACAGAGTGTCTGAATTAAGCAGACCACTCTTACCCAGTCCAAAGATCAGGGCTTGATCCATCACCGTTATTTATCTCACTGCACCATCCCAGCTCAGAACCTGGCTATATGCAAATCAGTCTGTCCCTGGCCCAGTGCATCATGGGAACAGAGCAGAGCAGACTAAACTACCAAGCCAATTCTTCACCAGAAAGGAGACAAGCTACCGGGGACCGGTTTCTGGCATTTCAGCCGTCTTCGGCCCGGCTTGCTTGAATCCTGATGGTGCAGTGAGAAAGGGACTCATGTCTGAGTATACCCTGCCACACCTATAGTGGCCAAAAACGATTCAGAAAAGGGGGTGGTGATGAACAGAGTGTCTGAATTAAGCAGGCCACTCTTACCCAGTCCAAAGATCAGGGCTTGATCCATCACCGTTATTTATCTCACTGCACCATCCCAGCTCAGAACCTGGCTATATGCAAATCAGTCTGTCCCTGGCCCAGTGTATCATGGGAACAGAGCAGACTAAACTACCAAGCCAATTCTTCACCAGAAAGGAGACAAGCTACCGGGGACCGGTTTCTGGCATTTCAGCCGTCTTCGGCCCGGCTTGCTTGAATCCTGATGGTGCAGTGAGAAAGGGACTCATGTCTGAGTATACCCTGCCACACCTATAGTGGCCAAAAACGATTCAGAAAAGGGGGTGGTGATGAACAGAGTGTCTGAATTGAGCAGACCACTCTTACCCAGTCCAAAGATCAGGGCTTGATCCATCACCGTTATTTATCTCACTGCACCATCCCAGCTCAGAACCTGGCTATATGCAAATCAGTCTGTCCCTGGCCCAGTGCATCATGGGAACAGAGCAGACTAAACTACCAAGCCAATTCTTCACCAGAAAGGAGACAAGCTACCGGGGACTGGTTTCTGGCATTTCAGCCGTCTTCGGCCCGGCTTGCTTGAATCCTGATGGTGCAGTGAGAAAGGGACTCATGTCTGAGTATACCCTGCCACACCTATAGTGGCCAAAAACGATTCAGAAAAGGGGGTGGTGATGAACAGAGTGTCTGAATTAAGCAGACCACTCTTACCCAGTCCAAAGATCAGGGCTTGATCCATCACCGTTATTTATCTCACTGCACCATCCCAGCTCAGAACCTGGCTATATGCAAATCAGTCTGTCCCTGGCCCAGTGCATCATGGGAACAGAGCAGACTAAACTACGAAGCCAATTCTTCACCAGAAAGGAGACAAGCTACCGGGGACCGGTTTCAGGCATTTCAGCCGTCTTCGGCCCGGCTTGCTTGAATCCTGATGGTGCAGTGAGAAAGGGACTCATGTCTGAGTATACCCTGCCACACCTATAGTGGCCAAAAACGATTCAGAAAAGGGGGTGGTGATGAACAGAGTGTCTGAATTAAGCAGACCACTCTTACCCAGTCCAAAGATCACGGCTTGATCCATCACCGTTATTTATCTCACTGCACCATCCCAGCTCAGAACCTGGCTATATGCAAATCAGTCTGTCCCTGGCCCAGTGTATCATGGGAACAGAGCAGAGCAGACTAAACTACCAAGCCAATTCTTCACCAGAAAGGAGACAAGCTACCGGGGACCGGTTTCTGGCATTTCAGCCGTCTTCGGCCCGGCTTGCTTGAATCCTGATGGTGCAGTGAGAAAGGGACTCATGTCTGAGTATACCCTGCCACACCTATAGTGGCCAAAAACGATTCAGAAAAGGGGGTGGTGATGAACAGAGTGTCTGAATTAAGCAGGCCACTCTTACCCAGTCCAAAGATCAGGGCTTGATCCATCACCGTTATTTATCTCACTGCACCATCCCAGCTCAGAACCTGGCTATATGCAAATCAGTCTGTCCCTGGCCCAGTGCATCATGGGAACAGAGCAGACTAAACTACCAAGCCAATTCTTCACCAGAAAGGAGACAAGCTACCGGGGACCGGTTTCTGGCATTTCAGCCGTCTTCGGCCCGGCTTGCTTGAATCCTGATGGTGCAGTGAGAAAGGGACTCATGTCTGAGTATACCCTGCCACACCTATAGTGGCCAAAAACGATTCAGAAAAGGGGGTGGTGATGAACAGAGTGTCTGAATTGAGCAGACCACTCTTACCCAGTCCAAAGATCAGGGCTTGATCCATCACCGTTATTTATCTCACTGCACCATCCCAGCTCAGAACCTGGCTATATGCAAATCAGTCTGTCCCTGGCCCAGTGCATCATGGGAACAGAGCAGACTAAACTACCAAGCCAATTCTTCACCAGAAAGGAGACAAGCTACCGGGGACTGGTTTCTGGCATTTCAGCCGTCTTCGGCCCGGCTTGCTTGAATCCTGATGGTGCAGTGAGAAAGGGACTCATGTCTGAGTATACCCTGCCACACCTATAGTGGCCAAAAACGATTCAGAAAAGGGGGTGGTGATGAACAGAGTGTCTGAATTAAGCAGACCACTCTTACCCAGTCCAAAGATCAGGGCTTGATCCATCACCGTTATTTATCTCACTGCACCATCCCAGCTCAGAACCTGGCTATATGCAAATCAGTCTGTCCCTGGCCCAGTGCATCATGGGAACAGAGCAGACTAAACTACGAAGCCAATTCTTCACCAGAAAGGAGACAAGCTACCGGGGACCGGTTTCAGGCATTTCAGCCGTCCTCAGCCCGGCTTGCTTGAATCCTGATGGTGCAGTGAGAAAGGGACTCATGTCTGAGTATACCCTGCCACACCTATAGTGGCCAAAAACGATTCAGAAAAGGGGGTGGTGATGAACAGAGTGTCTGAATTAAGCAGACCACTCTTACCCAGTCCAAAGATCAGGGCTTGATCCATCACCGTTATTTATCTCACTGCACCATCCCAGCTCAGAACCTGGCTATATGCAAATCAGTCTGTCCCTGGCCCAGTGCATTATGGGAACAGAGCAGAGCAGACTAAACTACCAAGCCAATTCTTCACCAGAAAGGAGACAAGCTACCGGGGACCGGTTTCTGGCATTTCAGCCGTCTTCGGCCCGGCTTGCTTGAATCCTGATGGTGCAGTGAGAAAGGGACTCATGTCTGAGTATACCCTGCCACACCTATAGTGGCCAAAAACGATTCAGAAATGGGGGTGGTGATGAACAGAGTGTCTGAATTGAGCAGACCACTCTTACCCAGTCCAAAGATCAGGGCTTGATCCATCACCGTTATTTATCTCACTGCACCATCCCAGCTCAGAACCTGGCTATATGCAAATCAGTCTGTCCCTGGCCCAGTGCATCATGGGAACAGAGCAGACTAAACTACCAAGCCAATTCTTCACCAGAAAGGAGACAAGCTACCGGGGACTGGTTTCTGGCATTTCAGCCGTCTTCGGCCCGGCTTGCTTGAATCCTGATGGTGCAGTGAGAAAGGGACTCATGTCTGAGTATACCCTGCCACACCTATAGTGGCCAAAAACGATTCAGAAAAGGGGGTGGGGATGAACAGAGTGTCTGAATTAAGCAGACCACTCTTACCCAGTCCAAAGATCAGGGCTTGATCCATCACCGTTATTTATCTCACTGCACCATCCCAGCTCAGAACCTGGCTATATGCAAATCAGTCTGTCCCTGGCCCAGTGCATCATGGGAACAGAGCAGACTAAACTACGAAGCCAATTCTTCACCAGAAAGGAGACAAGCTACCGGGGACCGGTTTCAGGCATTTCAGCCGTCTTCGGCCCGGCTTGCTTGAATCCTGATGGTGCAGTGAGAAAGGGACTCATGTCTGAGTATACCCTGCCACACCTATAGTGGCCAAAAACGATTCAGAAAAGGGGGTGGTGATGAACAGAGTGTCTGAATTAAGCAGACCACTCTTACCCAGTCCAAAGATCAGGGCTTGATCCATCACCGTTATTTATCTCACTGCACCATCCCAGCTCAGAACCTGGCTATATGCAAATCAGTCTGTCCCTGGCCCAGTGCATCATGGGAACAGAGCAGAGCAGACTAAACTACCAAGCCAATTCTTCACCAGAAAGGAGACAAGCTACCGGGGACCGGTTTCTGGCATTTCAGCCGTCTTCGGCCCGGCTTGCTTGAATCCTGATGGTGCAGTGAGAAAGGGACTCATGTCTGAGTATACCCTGCCACACCTATAGTGGCCAAAAACGATTCAGAAAAGGGGGTGGTGATGAACAGAGTGTCTGAATTAAGCAGGCCACTCTTACCCAGTCCAAAGATCAGGGCTTGATCCATCACCGTTATTTATCTCACTGCACCATCCCAGCTCAGAACCTGGCTATATGCAAATCAGTCTGTCCCTGGCCCAGTGTATCATGGGAACAGAGCAGACTAAACTACCAAGCCAATTCTTCACCAGAAAGGAGACAAGCAACCGGGGACCGGTTTCTGGCATTTCAGCCGTCTTCGGCCCGGCTTGCTTGAATCCTGATGGTGCAGTGAGAAAGGGACTCATGTCTGAGTATACCCTGCCACACCTATAGTGGCCAAAAACGATTCAGAAAAGGGGGTGGTGATGAACAGAGTGTCTGAATTGAGCAGACCACTCTTACCCAGTCCAAAGATCAGGGCTTGATCCATCACCGTTATTTATCTCACTGCACCATCCCAGCTCAGAACCGGGCTATATGCAAATCAGTCTGTCCCTGGCCCAGTGCATCATGGGAACAGAGCAGACTAAACTACCAAGCCAATTCTTTACCAGAAAGGAGACAAGCTACCGGGGACCGGTTTCTGGCATTTCAGCCGTCTTCGGCCCGGCTTGCTTGAATCCTGATGGTGCAGTGAGAAAGGGACTCATGTCTGAGTATACCCTGCCACACCTATAGTGGCCAAAAACGATTCAGAAATGGGGGTGTTGATGAACAGAGTGTCTGAATTGAGCAGACCACTCTTACCCAGTCCAAAGATCAGGGCTTGATCCATCACCGTTATTTATCTCACTGCACCATCCCAGCTCAGAACCTGGCTATATGCAAATCAGTCTGTCCCTGGCCCAGTGCATCATGGGAACAGAGCAGACTAAACTACCAAGCCAATTCTTCACCAGAAAGGAGACAAGCTACCGGGGACTGGTTTCTGGCATTTCAGCCGTCTTCGGCCCGGCTTGCTTGAATCCTGATGGTGCAGTGAGAAAGGGACTCATGTCTGAGTATACCCTGCCACACCTATAGTGGCCAAAAACGATTCAGAAAAGGGGGTGGTGATGAACAGAGTGTCTGAATTAAGCAGACCACTCTTACCCAGTCCAAAGATCAGGGCTTGATCCATCACCGTTATTTATCTCACTGCACCATCCCAGCTCAGAACCTGGCTATATGCAAATCAGTCTGTCCCTGGCCCAGTGCATCATGGGAACAGAGCAGAGCAGACTAAACTACCAAGCCAATTCTTCACCAGAAAGGAGACAAGCTACCGGGGACCGGTTTCTGGCATTTCAGCCGTCTTCGGCCCGGCTTGCTTGAATCCTGATGGTGCAGTGAGAAAGGGACTCATGTCTGAGTATACCCTGCCACACCTATAGTGGCCAAAAACGATTCAGAAAAGGGGGTGGTGATGAACAGAGTGTCTGAATTAAGCAGGCCACTCTTACCCAGTCCAAAGATCAGGGCTTGATCCATCACCGTTATTTATCTCACTGCACCATCCCAGCTCAGAACCTGGCTATATGCAAATCAGTCTGTCTCTGGCCCAGTGTATCATGGGAACAGAGCAGACTAAACTACCAAGCCAATTCTTCACCAGAAAGGAGACAAGCTACCGGGGACCGGTTTCTGGCATTTCAGCCGTCTTCGGCCCGGCTTGCTTGAATCCTGATGGTGCAGTGAGAAAGGGACTCATGTCTGAGTATACCCTGCCACACCTATAGTGGCCAAAAACGATTCAGAAAAGGGGGTGGTGATGAACAGAGTGTCTGAATTGAGCAGACCACTCTTACCCAGTCCAAAGATCAGGGCTTGATCCATCACCGTTATTTATCTCACTGCACCATCCCAGCTCAGAACCTGGCTATATGCAAATCAGTCTGTCCCTGGCCCAGTGCATCATGGGAACAGAGCAGACTAAACTACCAAGCCAATTCTTCACCAGAAAGGAGACAAGCTACCGGGGACTGGTTTCTGGCATTTCAGCCGTCTTCGGCCCGGCTTGCTTGAATCCTGATGGTGCAGTGAGAAAGGGACTCATGTCTGAGTATACCCTGCCACACCTATAGTGGCCAAAAACGATTCAGAAAAGGGGGTGGTGATGAACAGAGTGTCTGAATTAAGCAGACCACTCTTACCCAGTCCAAAGATCAGGGCTTGATCCATCACCGTTATTTATCTCACTGCACCATCCCAGCTCAGAACCTGGCTATATGCAAATCAGTCTGTCCCTGGCCCAGTGCATCATGGGAACAGAGCAGACTAAACTACCAAGCCAATTCTTCACCAGAAAGGAGACAAGCTACCGGGGACCGGTTTCAGGCATTTCAGCCGTCTTCGGCCCGGCTTGCTTGAATCCTGATGGTGCAGTGAGAAAGGGACTCATGTCTGAGTATACCCTGCCACACCTATAGTGGCCAAAAACGATTCAGAAAAGGGGGTGGTGATGAACAGAGTGTCTGAATTAAGCAGACCACTCTTACCCAGTCCAAAGATCACGGCTTGATCCATCACCGTTATTTATCTCACTGCACCATCCCAGCTCAGAACCTGGCTATATGCAAATCAGTCTGTCCCTGGCCCAGTGTATCATGGGAACAGAGCAGAGCAGACTAAACTACCAAGCCAATTCTTCACCAGAAAGGAGACAAGCTACCGGGGACCGGTTTCTGGCATTTCAGCCGTCTTCGGCCCGGCTTGCTTGAATCCTGATGGTGCAGTGAGAAAGGGACTCATGTCTGAGTATACCCTGCCACACCTATAGTGGCCAAAAACGATTCAGAAAAGGGGGTGGTGATGAACAGAGTGTCTGAATTAAGCAGGCCACTCTTACCCAGTCCAAAGATCAGGGCTTGATCCATCACCGTTATTTATCTCACTGCACCATCCCAGCTCAGAACCTGGCTATATGCAAATCAGTCTGTCCCTGGCCCAGTGCATCATGGGAACAGAGCAGACTAAACTACCAAGCCAATTCTTCACCAGAAAGGAGACAAGCTACCGGGGACCGGTTTCTGGCATTTCAGCCGTCTTCGGCCCGGCTTGCTTGAATCCTGATGGTGCAGTGAGAAAGGGACTCATGTCTGAGTATACCCTGCCACACCTATAGTGGCCAAAAACGATTCAGAAAAGGGGGTGGTGATGAACAGAGTGTCTGAATTGAGCAGACCACTCTTACCCAGTCCAAAGATCAGGGCTTGATCCATCACCGTTATTTATCTCACTGCACCATCCCAGCTCAGAACCTGGCTATATGCAAATCAGTCTGTCCCTGGCCCAGTGCATCATGGGAACAGAGCAGACTAAACTACCAAGCCAATTCTTCACCAGAAAGGAGACAAGCTACCGGGGACCGGTTTCTGGCATTTCAGCCGTCTTCGGCCCGGCTTGCTTGAATCCTGATGGTGCAGTGAGAAAGGGACTCATGTCTGAGTATACCCTGCCACACCTATAGTGGCCAAAAACGATTCAGAAAAGGGGGTGGTGATGAACAGAGTGTCTGAATTAGGCAGACCACTCTTACCCAGTCCAAAGATCAGGGCTTGATCCATCACCGTTATTTATCTCACTGCACCATCCCAGCTCAGAACCTGGCTATATGCAAATCAGTCTGTCCCTGGCCCAGTGCATCATGGGAAAAGAGCAGACTAAACTACCAAGCCAATTCTTCACCAGAAAGGAGACAAGCTACCGGGGACCGGTTTCTGGCATTTTAGCCGTCTTCGGCCCGGCTTGCTTGAATCCTGATGGTGCAGTGAGAAAGGGACTCATGTCTGAGTATACCCTGCCACACCTATAGTGGCCAAAAACGATTCATAAAAGGGGGTGGTGATGAACAGAGTGTCTGAATTGAGCAGACCACTCTTACCCAGTCCAAAGATCAGGGCTTGATCCATCACCGTTATTTATCTCACTGCACCATCCCAGCTCAGAACCTGGCTATATGCAAATCAGTCTGTCCCTGGCCCAGTGCATCATGGTAACAGAGCAGACTAAACTACGAAGCCAATTCTTCACCAGAAAGGAGACAAGCTACCGGGGACCGGTTTCAGGCATTTCAGCCGTCTTCGGCCCGGCTTGCTTGAATCCTGATGGTGCAGTGAGAAAGGGACTCATGTCTGAGTATACCCTGCCACACCTATAGTGGCCAAAAACGATTCAGAAAAGGGGGTGGTGATGAACAGAGTGTCTGAATTAAGCAGACCACTCTTACCCAGTCCAAAGATCAGGGCTTGATCCATCACCGTTATTTATCTCACTGCACCATCCCAGCTCAGAACCTGGCTATATGCAAATCAGTCTGTCCCTGGCCCAGTGCATCATGGGAACAGAGCAGAGCAGACTAAACTACCAAGCCAATTCTTCACCAGAAAGGAGACAAGCTACCGGGGACCGGTTTCTGGCATTTCAGCCGTCTTCGGCCCGGCTTGCTTGAATCCTGATGGTGCAGTGAGAAAGGGACTCATGTCTGAGTATACCCTGCCACACCTATAGTCGCCAAAAACGATTCAGAAAAGTGGGAGGTGATGAACAGAGTGTCTGAATTAGGCAGACCACTCTTACCCAGTCCAAAGATCAGGGCTTGATCCATCACCGTTATTTATCTCACTGCACCATCCCAGCTCAGAACCTGGCTATATGCAAATCAGTCTGTCCCTGGCCCAGTGCATCATGGGAAAAGAGCAGACTAAACTACCAAGCCAATTCTTCACCAGAAAGGAGACAAGCTACCGGGGACCGGTTTCTGGCATTTTAGCCGTCTTCGGCCCGGCTTGCTTGAATCCTGATGGTGCAGTGAGAAAGGGACTCATGTCTGAGTATACCCTGCCACACCTATAGTGGCCAAAAACGATTCATAAAAGGGGGTGGTGATGAACAGAGTGTCTGAATTGAGCAGACCACTCTTACCCAGTCCAAAGATCAGGGCTTGATCCATCACCGTTATTTATCTCACTGCACCATCCCAGCTCAGAACCTGGCTATATGCAAATCAGTCTGTCCCTGGCCCAGTGCATCATGGTAACAGAGCAGACTAAACTACGAAGCCAATTCTTCACCAGAAAGGAGACAAGCTACCGGGGACCGGTTTCAGGCATTTCAGCCGTCTTCGGCCCGGCTTGCTTGAATCCTGATGGTGCAGTGAGAAAGGGACTCATGTCTGAGTATACCCTGCCACACCTATAGTGGCCAAAAACGATTCAGAAAAGGGGGTGGTGATGAACAGAGTGTCTGAATTAAGCAGACCACTCTTACCCAGTCCAAAGATCAGGGCTTGATCCATCACCGTTATTTATCTCACTGCACCATCCCAGCTCAGAACCTGGCTATATGCAAATCAGTCTGTCCCTGGCCCAGTGCATCATGGGAACAGAGCAGAGCAGACTAAACTACCAAGCCAATTCTTCACCAGAAAGGAGACAAGCTACCGGGGACCGGTTTCTGGCATTTCAGCCGTCTTCGGCCCGGCTTGCTTGAATCCTGATGGTGCAGTGAGAAAGGGACTCATGTCTGAGTATACCCTGCCACACCTATAGTCGCCAAAAACGATTCAGAAAAGTGGGTGGTGATGAACAGAGTGTCTGAATTGAGCAGACCACTCTTACCCAGTCCAAAGATCAGGGCTTGATCCATCACCGTTATTTATCTCACTGCACCATCCCAGCTCAGAACCTGGCTACATGCAAATCAGTCTGTCCCTGGCCCAGTGCATCATGGGAACAGAGCAGACTAAACTACCAAGCCAATTCTTCACCAGAAAGGAGACAAGCTACCGGGGACCGGTTTCTGGCATTTCAGCCGTCTTTGGCCCGGCTTGCTTGAATCCTGATGGTGCAGTGAGAAAGGGACTCATGTCTGAGTATACCCTGCCACACCTATAGTGGCCAAAAACGATTCAGAAAAGGGGGTGGTGATGAACAGAGTGTCTGAATTAAGCAGACCACTCTTACCCAGTCCAAAGATCAGGGCTTGATCCATCACCGTTATTTATCTCACTGCACCATCCCAGCTCAGAACCTGGCTATATGCAAATCAGTCTGTCCCTGGCCCAGTGCATCATGGGAACAGAGCAGACTAAACTACCAAGCCAATTCTTCACCAGAAAGGAGACAAGCTACCGGGGACCGGTTTCTGGCATTTCAGCCATCTTCGGCCCGGCTTGCTTGAATCCTGATGGTGCAGTGAGAAAGGGACTCATGTCTGAGTATACCCTGCCACACCTATAGTGGCCAAAAACGATTCAGAAAAGGGGGTGGCGATGAACAGAGTGTCTGAATTAAGCAGACCACTCTTACCCAGTCCAAAGATCAGGGCACATTTGAATTACTGATGGTGTCGTGTAAACTCGCCCGATTCACAAATACACAGTCATAAGCACGTCATGGACCCAATGCGTGTAAATTGGTAAATCAAAGAGTCGAGCGACCTGCGCGCTCTATCAGTAATGTTCTGGTAGCAGTAGAATGGTTAGGACTAGTTAAGATAGGTAGATAAGATAGTTTTGATGAAATTGTGAAAAATAAAATGTGCTGCTAAAATTTATTGCTGCTAAAATAAGTTTTCCATTATTGCATTTAAATGTTATAAAGGTTTTTGAAATAAGATTTATGAATTGCTGCTACAATATTGCATGTAACATAATTGTCTGTGATTGTTTTATGTTGTATGGAATCCCCGGGGAAATAGAATAGCAAGTGGTGAGTAGAATCCACTTGGCTGTGAGGTCACTGGCTGGGAGGGAGATTATTGCATGGTTAGGCAGAACTGGAAGCACTAACTAGGATTTTCCTGAATGAATTATTGAATAAATGATAGCTACGAGTCCACTGTTGAAACTCCCGTTGTGATATCACCTAGTAAGGGTCACATGCGGAAGGAGTAATAGGTTCTTCGGAGCTTGAGTGATAGCAGAGGAGTCCACTGGTGAAACTTATGACTTAGTATATATCCCGGAAAGAAGTGGATGAGTCAAAGAAGTAGGAGGTTCTCTAATGCTGGGTTGAGAGGATAGGCAGAAAAGATCTATCCGTGGTGAATGAAAAGTAGACAGAAGTGGTTTACTTGCAGTAAGAGAAAAACCCTTTTTCTTTTTAAAACCCTCAAGTACAGTGGCGAAAGTTATACGTTGTTAACTAAATTAAGCACTTGCACTTTAAGAAAAATTCAAAGTTTCCGTTACCTTGTGAAGGAGGGAGTCGGTCGCAAGGCTGCACTGACGTCACTCTGTGCCGCGCTGGTATTGGTTGAGCCAGCGGGTGTGTAGCAAAGGTAGAATTGTAAGGGAGGGGTGAGTGCCGAAGAGTGAGACCGTATCTCACGAAGGGGCCGCGCACCCATTGGTCAAGACTGTTTTACAACCTCTGTGCTGATTGGTTGCTGTGAATTGAAAGACGCGCTAGCATTGGAAGCACCTTAGTAAACAAAATTAATCAATCCGAGCTTGAAGACAGTTTGGAGAGGTGTATGTGGTATCCTGAATTCTTACCTGATCCGAAAAATCTAGGTTTTCATAAGGAGCAGATGCTAAGAGGTAGACCTTACAATATGTACGGAAGCAAGAGAAAAATGTAATTTGCCGAAAAGATTAAGAACTATTTCAAGAAAGACAAGCCCATCAGAACTATAGAGGGTGTAATCATTCCACCACCTAATACTCCCGCATCATTTATGATGTTTGATAAAGGGTATCATACCTGTGTAGGGTTGGAAAATTGGGTAAAATATACTGAAGATGACGGAGTCTTAGCATTTCCCCTCGATGGTACCTTTAATGGTAGAATCCTATTTAATTTGAGGACCCGAATGAATGAACTACACCCCAGACCCAGATTAACGCAATATGAAGCTTTAGAGGAATGGGAGATTGAGGCTCTAGAGCGAGACAGACCCAGAATGGAAAGGGAGTGAGCAAATGGTACCCAAAATTGCAGCGGGAAACAAAGGAGAAAAAGATGAAACAGTGGAGACAGAATATGATGGTTGAGGGACTATTTCCAATGTTTGGGGTAACTGAACAAAGGGGAGGAAAAAGGACAGAGAAAACCCGACATTTAATGGCTATGGGGGACTCAGAGGATGAATACCTGGAAGATTTGCTAATGAAAAATCCACCTCCCTATGCTGAAGAGTCTGGGCCCCTAAGCTCGAAAAGTCAATTTTTCCGACATCCTAGAAGTAGAAGAGCCAGTGAGACCGATGTAGCTGGTACCAGTAGCAAAGTCAGTCGTAGTGATGGATTCTGTAGGCCTGGTACAGCGGTCCCAAATTACCGACCCTTTGATGATGAACAACCAGGTTTGGAAAACCCAACTGCCCCAAGTATATACCCTCCATTAGTACCCCAAGTAATGCATGACAACTCTATGGAAAGGGTTTTGCACGAACGAGAAAAAGAAGCATTGATTAAACAGCGAAATGAACTAATTCAGACTATAGCTCAGATAAATCCCAGTCCTGAAGCATTGACAATTCCAGTCACTATTGGTCCAGTTGTTCCTCTTTATGGGGATAGACAGGCTAGTCCAAGAGCTCCAGTTATTACACCGATTGTAGCACCGCCGAGAAAAGAGCCGCTCATAGTTGATGATCAGGCAAGTGAATGTGAGTCTGTGATCTCCCTGATGGACCTGCCCATTAGGTAACCAGGAACCAGTGTACCACGGTTGGGAAATCAGACTAGGACCAAAGAAGTCCTAATTGAAACAGCTTTAGGGACCCGGAGTGCCACAGTAGTGACTCCGGAGGAACTAGATCGATGGACCCGAGAAATAGAAAAGGAAACTCCCCAGCCCAAACCTTTAGATATCTACAAACTAAGGATAGAAATGGAGGAACTAATAGCCGGAAATGTGGGATTAGACAGATTGAATACTCTTAGTGAGGAGGAGTTACTGTTTATAAGCAAAAGCCTTACCCGAAACACCAGAGTGTTCCATGAGAAACTAATGGACACTGCAGCCAATATTGGAATAGATGTTAGCAAATCCAAAGTCTTACAAAAGCCCTACAGAGACGAATTTTCCAATAAAGACCTGGAGAACATGAATGTGTCAGGAAAAAAGGTACAGATAAAAGAATTGTTGAATTTTCTGCAGAAATGGGGGGACTTAGAGAAATGGAAAACCAGGTGGGCAAAGAAAAAGGAAGATAGTAAGGCCAGACCAAAGACTTCTGAATATGTCTTACAAGAAGTTGACAAGGCAGAAAAATTGTGTCCCATGAGAGAAGTACCAGGTGGGAAATATGTACATGTCCCATGGTCCCGACAGGATATTGTGTCCTTTACTAATGATTTCCCAAAATTAAGGGAGAAACCCGTAGAATGGTATAGGCAGGTAGAGCGATTTGTTAAGGCCCAAAAATGTCTCCTGAAGGACCTGGATGGGTTCTTTGACATTGTAGTACCTGTAGATTTGTGGACAGAATGCAAAATTGGCGTAGATTGGCCTAGTGAAGAATATGAGAGAGACTCCAGAACCGGAGCTCCCTCGCCAGATGTAATGAGAAAGTATGATAAAGTCATACAATACCTAAAAGAGAAAGTGCCAGCAAAGGAAACTGATTGGACCCAAATTGATAGAACTACCCAAAATCGTGATGAAACCGTGCACTCCTACTATGGACGATTACTACAGGTATTCAAAACCTACAGTGGAATCGATAATATTGAAATGAAGGATATGACCCATTTCATTTATCGATTCGTGTTGGGTTTGAGGCCTGAAATATCCCAGTGGATCAGAGATAATAAAATCTGTTGGCAGGGAAAACCCATAGATGAGATCCTCAAGTACGCTAAGTACTGTGAGGATGAGTTGGAGAACAAAAGAAAAGCCCTGAAGGAAAAAGTGATGTGGGCACAAGTAAAATTGGCTGAACAACAGGAGAAACAGTTAAGTAAAATGAATAATAATACTCAAAACACTACCTCTGGGGGAGGGGGAAAGCCTCGGGTGAAGATGAGTAAAGAAGAGGCCAAGAAGAAGGCTCCTTGCCACGGGTGCGGTCAGATAGGGCACTGGAGAGACGAGTGTCTACATTTGCTGGCTGGTAATGCCCCCATAAATGGTTTAAATCCACAGGTGCAGAAAGAGGGGCCACGAAAGAACCAACAACAGGTAAAACAGCATCCGTTGCCTCGAGCTCCTAGACCTAACTATAAGAATCAGGCTCAGCAAAATGAGGGGGTCGAGGTATGGGAAGGAGGGGATGAGAGAAATGCAGCAACTTCACAATTCCTGTTAAATGATACACTCCTCTGTGATGAACCATACTGACGGGGCCTGAGGGGGAGGACGAGGAGTGCGTGCTTGGCGCCTCCTTACCCGTAGACCAGACAGGGCCATACATTGAAGGAAGGGTTGAAGGAAATGATGTTACCTTTCTGTTGGACACTGGTGCTACCTGTTCTACTGTGAGAACAGTAGACGTTCCAAACCTACCCCTCTCGGGAGAAGCCATCCAAGTAGTGGGCGTGCCAAATCAGATAATAAGTACTCCAGTAACTAAACCAATGGAGATTTCTATAGGGAACTTTAAAGAAATGCACAGATTTGTTGTCTGTGACTCTAGTCCTGTGAATTTACTGGGACGTGATTTGCTGTGCAAAATGAACTGTACCATCTTTTGCACTCCAAAGGGCGTCGAAATTCAGACCCCAGATGAAGATGGACTGTACAAATTGATGTTACTGAGACCCGACACAGAAATGAAGACACTAACAATACAGGACTTACCGGAAGAGCTCCAACAAAAAGCGATACCAGATGTGTGGGATTTCACTGGGAGAGAAGTGGGATTAATGGCAAATGTAGACCCAGTTAAAATAGCCATTAAGACGAATGCTGTTTACCCAAAAACCAGACAGTATAAAATGAGTGCAGAAATGAAAACTGGAGTTGCAATTGAAGTGAAAAGGTTGCTAGAGGCAAACATAATACAGGAAGTAATGAGCAGTCCTTGTAATTCACCCATAATTGGAATTAAAAAGCCTAGCGGAAAGTACAGGGTAGGACAGGACCTGTGAAAGGTAAACCAGATTGTTGTACCTTGCTGTCCTATTGTGCCGAACCCTGCAGTGATCTTGTACCAGATTCCATGGAATGCGGAATGGTTTACCGTTATTGACTTGTGTCACGCATTCTTTTCCATCCCATTACATCCAGACAGCAAATTTCTTTTCTCATTTGAATTCGACAGTCATGTCTACGTCTGGAATCGGGTCCATCAAGGGTACACAGAAAGTCCTTCGATTTTCAACCAGATTTTAAAAAGATGCCTTGAATCACTAATCCTGCCTAAAGAATCAGCTTTGGTCCAGTACATAGACGACCTTCTGGTGGCGTCTAAAAGTCGGAACGACTGTGTTACTGACACCATTGCCTTATTGAATCATCTAGGCAAGGGATGACATAAAGTATCTCCTGACAAATTGCAGTTCTGTAAGAACTCAGTGAAATATCTGGGGCACCAGATAGAAAAAGGTATCCGAAGGGTCACTTCAGAAAGAATTAGAATAATTCGAGATATGGAGTTACCTAGAACCCAGTAAGAAGTCAGAATGTTCCTAGGAGTTGTAGGGTACTGCAGACAGTGGATTGTGGGATTTGCTGTTTTAGCCAAACCATTGATAAAAACGACCAAGAAAGGAGTACAAGATCCAGTTACCTGGGATGACGAAAGTATGACAGCCGGGATAAAATTGCGGAACCGTCTGTGTTCAGCTCCTGTATTAGGAATGCCTGATTACTCCAAGAACTTTGAATTATTTTGTGATACACAAGATAATTGTGCACTCTCAGTCCTAACACAAGAACATGGTCTGACCAGACGTCCGGTGGCCTATTTTTCGGCTACTTTAGATCCGGTGGCTGCTGGATTGCCTGGATGCCTGAAAGCAGTAGCTGCAACTTGCACTAGTCTAGAACAAAGTGAAAACATTGTTATGGGACATCCTGTAACAGTATATGTTCCACATTCAGTTGTGATTCTGCTGAACCGAACTAAGACTCAGTATCTCACACCCAGTCGGCTGACTAAGTATGAGAGAATTCTTATAGGTGCAGAAAATGTGATAATTTCCCGATGTAATATTCCCAATCCAGCAACCTTGTTACCAAACACCCAAAGTGCAGAAATTGGGGGTGATATGGAGCATAACTGCATTGACTTAACTGAATTTAGCACTAAACCACGTCCTGATATAAAAGAAACAGCCTTACCTGTAGAAGACCTTGTGATGTTTGTGGATGCCTCCTGTTTGAGACATGAGGATGGAGGTCTGAGTGCTGCCTATGCGGTAGTCACTCTAGAAACGACCCTAGAAGCATCCTACTTAAGTGAAATAAAATCTGCCCAAGTAGCTGAATTAATTGCCTTGTCAAGAGCTTGTAAACAAGGGAAAAATAAGAGGGTAACCCTATACACTGACAGTCAATATGGTTACGGGGTTGTGCATGACTTCGGCCAGTTATGGTTGCAAAGAGAATTCATGACTTCCTCAGGTACCCCTATCAGAAATGGAAAAGTGGTACAGAACCTACTGGAAGAAATCCAGTTGCCCAATGAATTGGCAGTGGTCAAGTGTGCTGCTCACAAATCTGGCAACGACGATGTGACAGCCGGAAATCGATATGCTGACCAAATTGCCCAATATTGTGCCCGATACAAAATGTCCCTAAAAATCAAATTATGGGGAGGCGGAAACAGCTGCCAACTTATGGTGTTTGAGAATGTATCTACTTGGAGGGAACTGAAAGAGTTGCAGCAAGCAGCAGAACAAGAGGAAAAGGAGAGATGGGAAAAAGATGGATGTCAACCTAGAGATAGGGATGGTGTTGTTGTCTGTGGGAAGGGTATGCCTGTATTGCCAGACAGTATGGTTGCTCCAATGGCCTGATTAATACACGGAGACACACACATAGGAAGGGATGCAATGTGCCGTGTTTTTCAAGAAGTGTGGTACAATTCGAAGTTCAGAAACATTGCAGAGGCACTTTGCCAGAGGTGTTTGATTTGTCAGCAATTTAACCCGGGGAAAAGAACAGTAGTGGACCAAAGTACAATTGGGAAGGCAGAAGGTCCCTTTGTCAGACTACAGGCTGATTTTATTCAATTGCCCATGTGCAAAGGATATAGGTACGTTCTGGTTATAGTCTGCCTGTTTTCAAGATGGGTGGAGGCCTACCCAGCAAAGAAAAATAATGCCATTACGGTAGCCAAATTGTTACTAAGGGAACTAATACCTAGGTACGGTTTTCCAGAAACAATTGAAACAGACAGAGGTGGGCATTTTGCCAACGAAATCTTAGATGAACTCTATAAAGCATTCAAAATTACCCCAAAACTGCACTGTGCATATCATCCAGAGGCGTCTGGAGTAGTCAAACAGGTGAATGGCACTATAAAGTCAAGATTGGCAAAAATGTGTAATTCTACAGGATTGAACTGGATAGAAGCTTTGCCCCTTGTCCTGATGGGATTGAGAAGCATTCCAGACCGAAAGACAGGCCTGAGTCCCCATGAGATACTAATGGGAAGAGTGATGCGATAGGCATGGGTACCTGGACACAAACTGCTAAGTATTTCTGATGATTTGGTACTAGAATACTGCAAGCAGCTGGGTGACCAAGTGCTTTCTATCTCTCACCAGATTAGGGAGGACGCCGTCGCCTGGCCTACAACTCCAGCTCATAAACTGAAACCTGGTGATTGGGTCGTGTTAAAGAAACACACCCGGAAGAGTTGCCTCGGACGGAAGTGGGGAAAACAGAGACAGGTGATCCTTGTCACTACAACTGCAGTGAAGTGTGCAGGCGTGCCAAAATGGATCCATGCCAGTCATACTAAGCGGGTGACCGGAGAAGAAGCGGCTGAAGCTGAAGGTGGTGCAGCTGAGGAGTCTCCAGATGAGGGTCCGGAACTAGCAGATATCGAACTACCGAGCACCAGTCAAGACGTCTAATGGTTCCCAGCAGACAGTCTGATTCTTGATCCCATAAGAACCAGAAAGTATTCTTACCTAGATAGAGAGTGGGATAGTGAGGATGAGACAGAAATAGACGGAGAAAATCAGGTTATCGAGAATCACATCAGACCTGATCAGGAAATAGGTCAAGTAGGGACAGACCAAGTTATCGACACTCCTCCGAAAACTCCAGAAACTGAAAAGGGACAGATAGTAATTAGGGCTGAAGTTCATGCGGAAGAAAATCAAGGGTTCAAAGTGCATGAACAGGAACAGATAGAAATAGATGAACGTGTTCAGGGGGCAGAGCCTGAAACAGTTGAAAACCAAAGACAAATCCAAAATATACCTGAACAAGGCCAGCTTAGAAACCAGGCAGAAGAAACTGAAGAAAGACCTGGGACTAGTCAGACAGGAAGGGAAAAAGATACCGTCGAAGTAACAGTCCCACAACTGAATGAAAATAAAAGGGCTCGTGAGGAGAACCAAACTACAGTGACAGCTAAAAGTCTCAAGAAGAAAAGTGAACCCAGATACATAAAAAGACTGAAACTAAGATTAAAGACAGTAGAGGAGAAATTAGAAGACCGAAAAAGGGCTGTCAGTGAAAGACAGAAAACAGGAACTCAACCAAACAGACAAAGTACCAGAATGAAAAGACAAAACAAAAATTATCGGAGTCCTGAACGGACTTACTTGGTGTTGGAAGAAATTGAAGATCTCGAAATAAGCGACAAAAGTGACAAAGAATCAATTTCTGATCAGTGTTCCGAAGATGAAGACCCAACCTGAAAGTGAAACTACGTAAGCCTCTTGTGTAAAGTTACAAAGAGGGGTTGGAAAGCTTCTTGTGAGCCAAAATGTCTGATTCAAATGTGAATGGAAGACCTAGAGGAAACTGTTGTAAAACATGTTGTAAAATATGCTTATGTAGCGTAGCAATAGTACTGATAGTATGGATAGGACTAACAGTCTTTATACCTTTTATGATAAGTAAAGATACTAACCTGTACCCTACTAAACCAGTGACGCCAGACACAGAAGTTGTACAAACCGAAGAAACACCACGAAGTGTAGAAAGACGTGAGAATGCAGTTAGCCTGAAACAAACTAGACCTGACTTAGAAGCATCAGATGAGGGAGTACTACATTATCACAGAATCAAAAACAGAACACATTTAAATGTCTTTGCAAATCTTTTAGTACACTATGTAGAAGCCATGGAAATAGAAGATTGCTATGTCTGCATGAAGCTACCTACTTCTGTAGCTGAAGGTGTGACCTATCACCATCTACCCCTGACCTATGGAATTTCCTGTAGTATATTAGCAAGCTTATTTTATAGAAGCACCTTACAGTACTACTATTCATTTCTGAACTTCCTATTCGGGGAAACCTGAACATTGTACATATTAGAAGTGACGTGACCCGTTATATGGGAGAATATTTTCTGACTATAGGTGACATAGATTTAAATGAAGCACGCAGAAGTAATTTAACTTGTTCATCACATGAACAAGAGAAAATGTTCTTGAAAATGGCAGAAAAGAGAAGGGAGAGTTTCCAGAGAAAGGCAGATGATAAGAGACAGAAAACCCCTAAATGGGCTGAAAACATGGAAAGCACCTCAAATGGGGAAGCTAATCCTGCACTGTTGCTGGACTTCGAACGAAAAGGGAAACTCTGTCTTCATAGAGAAAAGACTAGTTATTATAACAATGTATTCATCGGTTCCAGTGAATGCGAACACAATTACAAGGTAATTGGAGGTTGGGGTTTCAAAAATGGGTCAGAACCCGTGTTTCCCGGAATTTATTATATATGTGGGAACAAGGCTTATTTCAAATTACCGGATCACTGGTATGGAAGTTGCTATTTTGGCATTGTCTTTCCGAAAATATACCATGTGAACAACGCCGCTGGAAGCAATGAAAATACTAATGGTTTGGTACGTAGTAGACGAGAAAGTGTAGGAGAAATTATAGGTGATATATTTCGTGCACTGATACCTGGAGAGGGAGTGGTTCTGAATACTCACCGAATTTGCAAATTGTCTACAGTAGTGGACCGGTTATCAACTGACACTGCTGCTGGATTCCTGCTGGTCAATACTGAAATGGTTGCGATCAGATCAATGGTTTTACAGAATCGACTTGCTCTTGATACCTTATTGGCAAAAGAGGGCAGAGTCTGCAGGATGTTGAAGGCGCAACATTGTTGCACTTACATTCCTGATAAGAGTGTTGAGATTAAGAAATATGTAAGAAACATTACTAATCTGGAAAAAGAACTCAAACCACTGGAGGTTGATAATGCCTGGAAGAGACTAACTGATGGTCTCTCCTCTGTAGGTAGTTGGTTTTCTAACATAGGTAGGAGTCTTGTGGGAAAAATACTGATGCCAATAGCTGGAATAAATTTGATTGTGCTGATTATAATAATTTGCTGGGAATGTCAAAAATGCAGAAAGAAGTACACTGTAAATAAGAGATGAGTGAAACGGAATGTTGATGAGCTGGAATTAGAAGAGTTGAGAAATCAAATCTATAAAAAGGCCAAAAGTTTCCATCCCAATAAGGATGCTGAGAAGAGGCTCAACAACAAATTTGTAGAGATTGGGATGAATGAGATGTGAGAAAGGAAGTTGGCATCTGTTTCCATTAATAGTGATGATAGTAAATATCATCAAAGAGGGGATTGATGGAGCAAGGATTTGCACGTAAAGCGACTTGCTCACATTCAAGAACCTCACATAACCATAATGTCATTAATAAACCCGTTTTGTCATTAATATTGCACTTTCACACAACACGCGGGTGTCCCAGAGATGCTTGCCAATGGGTCTATTAATCATAAAGCAGCTTGCATACTACAGATTCGCTGCTTTGCAGAAATCCAGTCTGCGCATGCGTCGGTCATACCCATGTGATGTGACGCACTCGTAGTTCTGGAGGGATTTTTTCGCACATGTGCATTATTGCTAAAATGGCCGCTTTGTCTTTAACACGCTCTCCGCTTGCTACTGCCGCTTTTGCTCAGCTGTCTATTTCTGCCTAAAACCCTAATGCTATAGATATTATAAAGTAAGGGGTGCAGTGTAGCTAATCATGGTGTACAGTGTATTCATTTTATCTGTGTTTCTAATTTGTTTTTGCTTACTCTTCATGTACCGCGTATTTGTGGGCCTGGGAGTGGGGAGCCACTC
This sequence comes from Lissotriton vulgaris, assembly GCF_964263255.1. Lineage (NCBI taxonomy): Eukaryota > Metazoa > Chordata > Amphibia > Caudata > Salamandridae > Lissotriton > Lissotriton vulgaris. Next base: position 69,385 of record NW_028249587.1, read on the forward strand.
CATCTTTGAAACCCATGTCACCCTAATCACGTGATGAGGGAAAAGCCGAACTGCGCAGAAGTGAAACCAAGCCAGTTGGCTTCTGAAGCTGAGACGTGCCTGGGAAAGTCACCCTTGCACCAGGAGAAGATTTCGGCTGTACCTAAAATTGATACAAATGTACATATTTTATGTGTGTCCTATTGTATTACACCTTCCACATGCCATGGGAACTGGAATGTAAGGGGTGGGTACAAAAATTAAATATTCATTGTGGGAACACAACATTTTAGGTGGTGACAATGACCTAACCACCTCTCTTGACCAATCCAAAGTTGGGGATCCTGTCACTTGAAACATTTGTGGGTGGTCTAGGGACCCTAAAATAGTATAACTAGCCTAGTTTTAGCTAGAGAAGTTGTCCAACTTGTCCGAGTAGCTGACCTGTCACGGACCCTACGAACTCTATAGGTGATTGATACAGAGAGCTGCGGAGCACTCTGTCCATAATTTCCACAAACTCCAAGGGGTGGAATAGATTTAAGTGCTGGAGAAGCACTTTGCTGGGAGATTCCAGAACCCAATCGGGGTTACTGGCAGATTCCGTGCAGAGAGGGAGTAGCGCAGGCGTTGCATCCGAAGCTGCAGGTGTTGGTCGTGCCCTTTGGTGAGCCCAGTCCCGATCCAGATCCTGAGGGGTATCCTGTCCTGACTGTCCGAGAGCTGTACCTGCTCGCCTACTGGCATCCTAAGTCCTTGAGGGTCCTGGTCCTCGCCTTTTCCCAAACTGACCCGTGGCCAGGGTTAGTCTTCATTCCCGTCCTAGGTAAATATCTAATTGTGGGTGTTTGTCTATCTATTCTCTTTCCTTCTTTTCCTTTTAATAAAGCATTCTTGCCCATGGTATTTTCCCTGTCATCTTTAAAGACTTACATGCAAACGGTTTATTAGCTCTGTTCCATTTTTCCCTTACCTGTAGGACATTATTGAAACAGTTTACTTAAATTAGTGTGATTTAATGTTACTTGTGTTTAGAATCTATGTTTAAATTAGCAGTTAGACTAAGATCAGTTTGAAACACTTGTAGGAATTTAGCAATCCACTGACTAATATGTTTTAAACTCACTTGCCTTAGTATAAGCCTGAAAACTGAATAGCATGTTCCCTGTTACCCTTACCCTGTAGTTTTCACTCGCATTCAATGGTGCTTGCTCTTATTCATAGTTACATTATAGTTATAATCCTGATTATTGACATTCTAATCTGTATCAATTTTATTCTCATGGCATTTGGATTTTAAACTTACTATATAAAGTCTTTAAACCCTTCAGGTGTCTGTGGTTATTACAAGAGGTATAAAGTGTTATTAAATGTATAAGGTATATTTGCTAGTCTTATCTCTTATCCACTGATAGCTCCTGATCTATCGGAAACATAGGTACCTGTGTCAAGGTGGTAAGTCAGGTACTCGGGTAATAGTGGTAAGAAAAACACATTTGAATTACTGATGGTGTCGTGTAAACTCGCCCGATTCACAAAGACACAGTCATAAGCACGTCATGGGCCCAATGCGTGTAAATTGGTAAATCAAAGAGTCGAGCGACCTGCGCCCTCCATCATAATGATTGTGTAACTGAATTTGAGCAGCACCTGCTTTACTTTATCTATTAGAGCTTCCTGTTGAAGCTGACTTTTGTAACTATTTTAGAATGGCTCTGGCAGCTTGCCGGCGCTATTCTAAAAGAGTTACAAAAGTCAGCTTGAACTTTTGACCCAATCCGTTCCGTTCGCGGATTTTTCGGGAAATTCGCGAATCTCGCAGATTGCGAATTTAGCGAAAATCTGCAAAATCCGCGAGCGGAACGGATTTTCCGCCCATGCTTAAGTTGCACCACTTAAATTCCCTCCAAAGCCACTGAGATGAAAAATAAAATGGTAATTTATTACCATTGTATTTTTCATCCCTGTCTCAAACAGAGCGTCAGGATGAGGGTGGGTCCGCTGCTGAATGACAGCTGCAGGGAGGACGGTAGGGTGGTTATTCACTTTTCAAAGTGCACATGTCCTTTGGTTGGCCGGCATGCACAATTTGAAATCTATAACCCAGAGCAGTCTTAAGACAGCTAGGTTAGAGTTAGTGCAGGCCTTTAGGGCTCTGTGGAGCTCCGAGTGAAGCTGCTTCCACCAATCCTGGTGCTGCTCTTACATCATGAAAGCAGCACCAGGATTCGTTATGGGAGTTCCAGCATCCACTTCCTTTGAGCATCAGAGAAAGAAGAGCTCCGGAGCCGAGGACATCTTAAGGTAAGTCTTTTTTATGTATTTTTCTGAGCACGTCCGTCTGTCCGCCCGTCCCCCTTGCACGGTAGTTGCCAGCCGCCGCTTGTTTTCCGACCACCTCTTAGCTATGTCACATCAGTCATGCCCTTCTGTGAGTTGTGCTCTCTTTGCGACTGCACGTGCTGCATCAAAACCTTGCTTCCAACAAAAACCTGTGAGAAAAGCAAAACTTGTCAACATACGTCTGCATAGAAAAAGAGTAACGCACTTATTTACTCTGATATACTTGTCTTTCTTACTTACTGTCCTTGGATCCCTTGACGCTTATCTGCACCAGAGTTAGAAATCCCTGAAAAAGAGAAAAAAAAGCTATTCAGTGAAGAAGCCACTGAAAAAATAGATACCGTAAGTTGTTAAAAAACAGTTTTCAAGATTGTTTTTGTTACTTAATGTGTGGCCACCCGAAATGTTTTCCAAAAGGCATATTTTCATGTGTTTAACACCCTAAAGAAGATAAACAGTCTGCAAAGGTTGTTTTAAGGAATTAATATAATTCCTGAATGTAAAACCTAGCGCAGTTACTGTGTATTCGTAGTGAGATAACTAAAAGGGTAGTAGGATGGAAGTTTCATGGAAGGGGTTAGGATAAAAGCAGGTTTTACTTTGGAACTCTAAAGATAACCCCATTGCCTTTATTTTCCTTTTTAGAAAAAATGACCACTGGAAAAAAGAAACAATCCTGAAGTTAAAGACTTAAAATCCCAAACTGGGAAAGGGAAAAATAGTAGAAAAGATTAGGGTGACATGATATTCAGGAAGTTGGGGTTTTGTATTGTAGTTTAGTTCCAAGTAGTTGTAAGATACGTTTTGCCTCTTATAGGAACACACAGAAACAATCCCTAAACACCTGCTGAGGACAACCAGATACTAGGAATAGGAGAGACACCTATTTGGAGGGTAGTCAGGCTTACCCGAAGACTTATCTTTCTCTATTTGGATCCGATTCCTCTTTCCCCTTGGAACTAATCTAGTTTGGAGTGCATAACTGTATTCAGGTTGTGGAATCCTCTGGCAGGATTTGGGAACCATCTTCTTTGACTCCACTTCTCTCCTACAGGAACGCACACCTGTCTGGTTGGTGTTTAGTTTTTAGAGCACCCGCAAACTTGCAAAATTCAGTCTACTTAAAAACGTTTTTCAGATAATTTCCTGTAATACTACTCCTGAAAAAGCAAAAGTAAGTGCCTTTTCACAAGGGTAGATTATGGGAAAACTCATATTCCATTGGCATATGGGGAAAGGAAATTCCCATTGGGAAACATATTTTCTCTGCAGAGAAAAAAAGTAAAATTAAAAAATGAACAAATGAACAAATGAACATCTACACCTTGCTTTTTTTAAAGCAATCACAGACGTGGTGATCTGCTGACCTCAGCATGCCACCATCCCCTTAATGGCACCAATTCCTAAAGGGTCACAATTTGTGACTTAGCACATTCATTAAGTTGGTCAAATTGCATCCCACTAGGAATCAACATTTTGCGAAGTGGCCTACCAGTACATAGATCAGCCCGCAAAATAGCATACTGATCACAAGCAATTGGTAATCAGTTCTACGTACATCTGGCCACTGATTGTGCAGGTAGTGTTGCAATTGATGTAGTTTGAGTGACCTTTAAAGTCTAAAGACGTCTTCATGCTTTGCCTGTGTGATCAAAATGAAACAGTGATGACTAGGCATAACATTGATGTATAGTAACTCTCTGGAAAAAAAGCACATGATGTAAGTGAATTACATGGACTTTTTTGTTAGCGTGTTATTGTTTTCATAGCAAGGTATACACTTTAAGCAGTTCTTTTGAGCGAATCACAGCATCCTCTATGCTGGGTTTGTATGTTATATTATTTTGCTGTTTTTCTCTATATAATTTTGCTGTATGACTGTATGGCCACATTTATAAAAAAATTTACGTGCCTAAGTGTGACTTAAGCATTATAAAGATGCAGGCTATACACATGAAATTGATATGGTTAAAGTCAAAAGCATCTAAATAATAGGGGCACATGTTTCAATTTTGAGTGTCAAACTTACACAATATTCCACAGCTCCTAATTAGTGAGTATATTTATGTGCCTCCACCAGTAAGTCAAGGAAATAAAAAGCGAAATGTCTTGCAAATACACTGACTATACACACATTTACCACATTGTGGACATTTCAGAAATGTTTTCAATGCATTTGCTAGAATTATCTGTCCATGTAACTTTGCACCTCAATGCTCCAGGTTTTCAAATATTTGATATTTTCATAGGGAGTGTAGAAATAATGAAAACCTTTTTGAAAACATACTTTACATTATAATAGATCAATTGTATATACCTGTGTTAACTCATTTCTACAAACATTGGAGTGTCCACAGAGCAGGTGCACCAAAAATGTCTGTCAAACGCAAGCTCATCTGCTTCTGGCTAGGACCTGGGGCTAGCTTTCAAGCAGGACACTTTGGGCACAATTCACAAACGAAAACTTAGATATTTGGTCTAAACTTAGACCAAACGTCTAAGTTTATGACTTTGTAAATTTACAAACGGCATTTACAAGTACTATCTTTATGTCCTCACTCGGGGCATAAACTTGCCCCGAGTGCAGTTGTAAATATACTACTCGTAAATGCCCTTTGTAAATTCCCAAAGTTGTGAACGTAGACATTTGGTCTAAGTTTAGACCAAACGTCTAAGTTTACCTTTGTGAATCGCACCCATTATTTGCAATGCACAACAACTGAAAGATTTCCATCAAGTAAGTCTCCCAATTCCTGAACAGACAAGTAACATACCGCTGTGATATTTTATATTTTCCACCCATAAGGGTCTACCATTTCACTCATTAACCTGCTCCTCGCCACATAATAGTAATATAGTTTCACCTCCATCAGCTACGTCAGAGGTGTCTTCACATGCTGTAAAAATTATAGTTAATGAATAATTCCATACCCTGCACTTATGCAAATACTCTCTATCAAAGCATAAATGTGAAATATTTACTTTACTAGCAAATGGTGATTTGGAGGTTCTCCTACTTGCTGAAACCTGGTTTGTGGCTGTTTCTTTCAGATATTATATGAGAATACAGATAGGCCATCTTAAAAGGAGTCAGTGCTGTGGCAATCAAGTAAAAATCTTCAAGCCTTAGTGCATCAACTGGTGCATTTAAAAGTTATGGCTCTGTTTCTTTTTACACTTCAGCAAATGTTACAGGGATTCTGCTCAGACACAGAACTGTGCATAGGGACTTAGGACCTCAGTGAATTAGGGTGTACCAAAACTCACCTTAGTACCCAAAATCCCCTACCAGACTAGCAATCAGTGTCACATTAGCTCTTCATCCTATAGCAAAGAAACCAATGATTAGACAACCTAGAACATGCGACTTAGGACCATCTCAGGAATGGTGGGAAGTGAGAACACTCTTTTGTTATACGTTCATACCAGTCCACAACAGGAGTAAAATAGAGACACAGTAAGGTTAAAATGTTTATTTTAACAACGTGATCTCAAGCGCAGTATTTTAATCAACATAAGCATACATATGATTAAGAATAATATGGTCAGCACGGTTACAATTCCCCAAAAATACAAAAGGAGGAATCATATTACAATTACAGTGCAAACAGGTGATAAAAGCGCCTATTTGAAGCACCCTCCCTATCTAGGAACAATGTATTATAAAACTATAGAAGGTTTCTTGAGCTTTCTTATGGGGACCCCATTTACCTGTCCGCTCAGTAAGTGTAAATTACATCAGGATCTGTTAGTTTCTCTGCATGCCTGGAATCTTCCAAGTGTGTTCAATTCTGGCAAGTGTGCTATGATAAAGGTGCCAGAATCCTACTGGGCTTGCAGCTGCCAACATGTTGTGTCTAGAATGTGTTACACGGACACGCCGATAAACAGGCTCGCACGTTATGATAACCTTGGTCGCTCAGCACTCACTGTACAGACTGGGGACACAATGTATGTCTAGAGATGTAGAAAAACAAACCTTTTTCCATGTATAGACCTTGATGAAAGTTAACTCTGCAAAAACAGCTAAGCAGTGTTGTGTGCAAAAAAGCAGCAAAAGGAAAAATGGCGTTTAAACTCCTAATAAGCCATGCTAGCTTAACATGCACGCAGAAAGAGGCCCATAAACCACACTACACAAGGTAAGGGCTTTAGAACTTTTCTTTAAACATATCATCCTTCCAATTACATGACAGATGTTGCTACTGATGTCTATGAACTTGCCTGCTCCCATAGCCACTCAGACCTGATCTTTTAAATGGAGATTTTAATTGCTGGATCAAACATTCTAAGGCGGTAGACAAGGATAGTAAATTTATGAAGCTACTGTCATATTTAAATCTCATGAAATTGATTCTGGTCATATCTTGGATTTATTATGGATATATAATAATGGATGGAGCTTTCCGTTTCTAGTTGTATACAAGCTGTTCATTCTTTAATTCGGTTATCACTTGCAGCTACAGATGGGCGTAATTTCAACAACTGTCAAATTAAAGCAGTGTACCAATGGCAAAATTGTAACTCAGCAGAGATGACAAATCACTATCTAGTTCATTTTATGAAACCCCCTCCCTAATTCAAGCTGTAGATTTACCCTTCTCAAGCTAGCTTAATGATATGTTTGCGAAACAGATGCCTCTGACTAGGGAAAGATGTAAATTGGCTAACCAGGCCTGTGGCCAGGGCCGGACTGCCTACTGGGCGTTTTGGAATGCTGCCGAGCTGGGGACTAATTTTGTTGATGGGGACCTGCGTGTGCTGAACGAAATTCGTTTTGCTTTGTTTATTTTGAAGCACACGCAGGTCTCCATCAACGATATTAGCCCCCCACCGCAGTGACATCAGTCCCCAGCTCGGTAGCTTGCCAAAACGCCCGGTAGCCAGTCTGGCCCTGCTTGTAGCCAGAAATATATTTTTAAGGGAGCATGGCCCTCAGCTATGACCAAACATTAAAGCTGTGTTGTATAGGTGCATTCATGTCCGAAATATTAGTTGCACCACTAAATATCGACTCCTAGAATATCGTATACAAGAACATCAACAACAAAATATTGAAAGGTAAGATTTTATAGTGAAGTGTATACTTACTACTCCTAACTCTACATACCTTGAAGATATATGTATTGAGTAAGTACGTAGATGTGGAGGTAGACATAGAAAAAAAAACAATATTACCTGCCAGCATTTTAGAGTTGTTGTGCTGTCCTCTATATTTTGTGCATTTGATATTCAGGAGCACACTGTGTGATTCTGTGTAAAGGAATACATGGAGTTTTGTAACTTACATATTAAAGCACACTCAATCAACTTTTCACAATCCAACTGACGCTCTGCGAGGGGGCTCGCAGCTTACCTGTTCATCGTCCTTCATCAAATCCATTGGGCATTTGGGCACAGCTGGGCTCCTGACGCTGTGGTCTCCCCCGACGGCGAGCTGCTGACATCGCTCGGCCGCGGAGCGGGGTCGAGACTACAGCTCCCAGCCTGCCCTGGGAGATCGCCGCCCACTTCCTGCTTGGCGCGAACGGAGGCGCATAAAGGCGGACAGCCCCCACAGAGGAGCGGGAAACGCCAAAACTTCAGCCCTGCGGTGACGCTCTGCGAGGGGGCTCGCAGCTTACCTGTTCATCGTCCTTCATCAAATCCATTGGGCATTTGGGCACAGCTGGGCTCCTGACGCTGTGGTCTCCCCCGACGGCGAGCTGCTGACATCGCGCGGCCGCGGAGCGGGGTCGAGACTACAGCTCCCAGCCTGCCCTGGGAGATCGCCGCCCACTTCCTGCTTGGCGCGAACGGAGGCGCATAAAGGCGGACAGCCCCCACAGAGGAGCGGGAAACGCCAAAACTTCAGCCCTGCGGTGACGCTCTGCGAGGGGGCTCGCAGCTTACCTGTTCATCGTCCTTCATCAAATCCATTGGGCATTTGGGCACAGCTGGGCTCCTGACGCTGTGGTCTCCCCCGACGGCGAGCTGCTGACATCGCTCGGCCGCGGAGCGGGGTTGAGACTACAGCTCCCAGCCTGCCCTGGGAGATCGCTGCCCACTTCCTGCTTGGCGCGAACGGAGGCGCATAAAAACAGACAGCTTCCTCCGCATCGCGGACGCGCGCGGGCGGCACCGGGCGGAGCCCGGGCAGAGGGCGGGCCGTCTGTGGCCGTCTGGGGACGCCGAGGGACGGGACGGGCCACCCCCCTTGGTCCCTCTTCTCCGACACTACACCTAGGTACTGTACCCCGGCCATAGGGGCCTTGCATAGGGCAGTGGAGCCCCTGAAAGTTACACGCTAAACCCCCACGGCAGTACCCAAGAGGATTGGCTGAACCCAAAGCCGCACCTTGTTGTGGCGATAAGGAAAGAGACCAAGGGGGAACGATGTCCACTCATCCTAACACACGCTCAAATGGGACCAAGTCAACCAAGAGAACAACCCCCAAGATAACACGGGGGGAAATAAAGGAGGCCGCCCACGCAAAGGGGAACAAACCTACAGCAATTGACTTAATGCTAAAAAAAAGTCACAGGGGAAATTGAACGAATGGAACGGAGTTTATCCTCCTCGCCAAATCTCAATGCCATCACTCAAACACCCCCTAGAGACGTACTACTAATTGATAGTCTAAACACCCAGGGCAGTGTGTCACAAACAAACTATGACACAGTGGATGTCCCTTGTGCGCAAACCTCAGGGCTAGAATCCCCCGAACTTATTGACACGGCCCCTCGAAAAGTAAGGAAGCGAGTGGGGAGGAATAAGGGTCAGCAGAGGCAGAGGAAAGCACCCCCAAGATCCAACTCCTCAATAAGCCTTCAAGAATATAATTCACAAGAAAATAATCCCCGAGTTGACACTATTCCCCCAGGGTGGATCGAGATAGTAGTAACAGACATTAAAAAACAGCTAGAATCCTTCATTGCGGCACAACTAAAACCCATCATAAGTAAGGTGGATAAAATAATGTGTGAGCTCTCCAAACAATCTAAGGCATTAGAATACGCACTCGTAAAGACTCCCGCTGACCAACCACAACCGACAGTAGAAACCATAAATGATAAGGTAAACACAAAGAGGGCCCAAAATAACAACTGTGTTAGCCATGCCCAACAGGCTATAGTTCAGATTTATGAGGCCCCCAGCACTGTCCAAAACCCCAACGGGGATACAAACGATAACCATAGAGGGAGACATCAACAAGGTGCGAATAACACACAGAGGGAAAAACCTCCCATACAACCACTAATGCAATGGAGACAAGACGATCGCCTGCAGAGAGAAGGGAATTACAATCACTGTTACTCAGACTCTGATCCCTTTAATAACACCAATACTCAGGCACCACACTTAGATTTACCCCCCGAGGCGAATCCCTTTGTAATAATCTTTGCAGGGGTCCCAGAAAATAGGCCCAATGAGAGAGAAACACATCTACAATTGCACTCAAGAATTTCTAGATGGTTGAACATCCACAGACCCTTAGATACTGGGGAAAGAGGAGAGATTCTAAGTGTAAGAAGGGTAAACTGGGTTGGGAGGAGAAAGAAAGATATCAGAGGTGACTGTATAGTCGCAAACTTTGCAGACACTAGTCTGGTAGAGTACATCCTAAAGAATTCCAACAGGAACCAAACCAGCACGATTTGTGCCCTCCCACTTGGGTATTTTTACCCAAGGACACGAAACAATAATCGTGGGGAGGATGAGGGAGGATGGACACTGGTTAGATCACAGCGCCCACACAGACCTAGACTAGCAAGCCACCTCGAACAGCCCCACCCCCAGCGTGACTACCCTCAATGGAGAAACAGATATGCCCCATTTCAATCTCTAGAGGACATAGATTGACTCAAACTCACTCCCTCCACGCAAAAGAACATAACAGGAATCCCGGCCACTAGTTGCTATCTTGGCCCACAAGTAGGGAATACAGGGGGGAGCGTGGAGAGCATATTAATCAGGGGATTAGACTCACCCCGCCCCCAGAGGGAAAAGGAACATACAACTAAACTAGATTTCCCATCAGATAGGATGGAGAGAGCAACTGAATCCCACATGGCAAGAGGCAAAGAAAAGGGGGAGGGCCTGACCATCCTTTCTTGGAATGTTGCAGGGCTGGAAGCCAAATTAAAAAACAAAGAATGGCTAGAATTTATCAAATGTTTTCATGTGATAGCTAGCTCTACAGGAAACATGGGCAAGAGACTCGGGCCCATGTCAATTGGAGGGCTACAAATGCTTCTTTAAACCCGCACAGGGTACAAACTCGGGAAGAGCAAAGGGAGGCTTAGTCCTATATGCAGACTTAGATCTGAAAGGTTCCTGGGCATTCACCGATGGTCCTTCAGATAATATACAAGCAGTTAGACTTACTCATCAGGGGGAGTGTTTACTGTTTGTGAATTTCTACAATTCCGGACCGGAGGAAGGAAATTTCCCAATCTTAGAGCAGCTGGAGACCTGTTTAACTAAGGAATTAGATCAAAGGGCGACGGGGCTTGAACCCACTGTCCTGTTGATGGGGGATTTTAATTGCCATCTATGCCCCAAATTATTTCCCTTAACCCCAGATTGGTCAGCTTGTCCTTTAGAAAAGGGCCCCCACTTTATACATACCAAAGAGGGTACATTGCTGATGAAGTTATTAGATAACTTTGCCCTTACAAAGGTCATGGATCTATCCGCTCATAAGGCAGGCGAATCCCTAATACCAACATTCAAGGGAAAAGGCGGGGGATCTATAATAGATTACGTCATGATATCCGCCTGGGCTAGGGAAAGGATCATAAATACCAGGACAGAGTGGAGTCCCTTTAGCGACCACAACCCCATTATAACAGAAATTAAAGGGAATGATTTTATTAAAAAAGTACCAGGGGTGATCCAACAAGCAGAAATCCAACCAACAGATCAAGGGAGACGCCTAAGGTGGTCACTGATTAACCCCCAAGACTTTTATGTTAAATTAGTCAACAAAGGGAAAGATCACATAGAGACCTGTCTAGATGCTACAATAGAGGGCAGAGGAGTAGTAGAGGCGTTTGAATCCCTAACCAAAATCGTAGAGAAACTCCTGACAACCAAGAAGCCCATAAACCTGCAATCCATGCCCAGATGGTTTGATGCTAATTGTTCGAAAGCGTTAAGAGACTTAAAACAGAGCCTGAAAATGTCACCAAGGGACAAAAATGAAATCACTCGTTGTAGACAAAACTATAAAACCCAGATCAAGGTCAGAAAAAGTACCCTTCAAAAGGAAATCTGGGCAGACTTAAGGGAGGCTGGTGAAAACAAGGACTATACCCAATTCTGGAAAATCATAAACAAACCATGTTTTCACGATTCAAGCTCCCCAGTCATTAGTTCAAACATTCTGCCGGAACAATGGATTGCCCATTTTAAATCGCTGTACAATCAGCAGGATGTAGACATTGGTGACGGAATATGGAGGGGGCCAAGGGCGGAAAAACTAGAATTATCCTTGGATGAAGTTCTTAAGGCAATAATAGGGTTAACACGAAACAAAGCCCCGGGCCCAGATGGAACCCCCCCGGATCTTTTCCTGAGTAACACCGACCTTTGGGCCCCAATGGTAACAAGAGTATTGAATGCAGCCATTAAAACGGGCCTGCCGAGATCATGGTCCACTGCGGTGATTGTCCCGATTTACAAGAAAGGCTGTAGGGACAGCCCGCAGTGTTATAGACCAATCTCGCTCATTGACGTCTCTGCCAAGGTACTGGGAAGGGCACTCCTTAACCGCCTACTGGACTGGACTGACACCCATAACACTCTGGTGGATACCCAGTACGGATTCAGAACGGGGAGATCAACTACCGATCAGTGCCTCAACCTGTACCTGCTCACTGCCAAGTACACTAAGGCGTCTGAAGGTACCATGTATATGGGGTTCATGGACTAAGCAGCGGCGTTTGACAATGTTAACAGAGCCAAACTATGGTCGATCATGTTTAACTTGGGAATCGACCCGGATCTTATCAACATCCTGAGGGAACTCCATTGGAACACCACTGCCAAGGTCCGCTACATCGCGGGGGGGTGAGTACCGATCCCTTCCTGTGCTCGGGCGGGGTGAGGCAGGGGTGTATCCTGGCACCTTTTTTGTTTTCCCTCTACATAAATGGCCTGGAGAGCGACCTAATAGCACTAGGAACTGATTGCCCAAAGGTGGGCTCACGTCATCTGCCAGTACTTTTGTATGCTGATGACGCCGTCCTCCTAGCCCGGACGGCGGTCGGACTGCAACTCCTAATCAAGGGTTTCGCAGATTTTATGCGGAAATTGGACCTATCTGTAAATATGACAAAATCCTTTATCATGATAGTGGGGAAGGAACCTCAGAAGAAATTTGTATTTAAACTAGGGGATCATGTTTTGGACAGTGTTAAAACATTCCCATATCTGGGTCTCTTATTCGATGAGAAGCTGAAGTTTGCCCCGCTGGTAGAGGAGAGGGCGAGGAGACTTGTCTCAGCAAATGGAGCCATTTCAAACTTTGCTCGCCGAATGGGGAGGTGGTCCCCTGAGCAGGTGTTGACTTTGTATAGATCAGTCAGCATCTCAAAAACTATTTACGGATCTGAAGTCTGGGGTTTCAGAGATGCTCAATTAATCCAAAGTGAGGAGGAGAAATTTTTTTAAAAACTGCTAAAACTTCCGCTGAGCACCTCCGCTGCAGTAACACACACGGAGCTGGGAATATCATATATATCAGACTTGATTAGACTGAGACCCATACTGGCCTGGATCAAAATTTGGCTAAACCCCAACGCGGAATTATCCAGACAGATTATCCAGGATTGTTTGACGAAAGATAAATGCCTCCAAATCCCCTGGCTGAAATATATTAAAGATACCCTGGGCGAAATAGATGAACAAAGATTATTTTTGGACCCATCCCTGGTGGACATATATACCAGTCACTCGGTACAAGGGCAATTGCTGGATACATTTGGTGGCAGGAGGAGGGAGCTTGACTCTATTAAATCCTCCGTAGTTGCTCACTCGATAGTCTCGAATCAAATTGGCATGGAACCCTACCTGTTTTTATTGTATAGTCAGCATGAGAGGTTTTTAATGACTCGTTTTAGGCTCAATTTGTTGCACCATATTTTAGCTCATCCATCAGGGTTTACTTCAACAATTGAGCAGAAGGGTGCCTGCGGCTGCGACAATAGGTCTCCGCAGGACACCCTTCATTTTGTATTATTGTGTCCTTTTTTTAAAACACCTCGTCAAAGATTTTTAGTAGGGGTTTTAAAAGACTCCAAAATCACCCATGCCAAATCTGCTTTACTGTTTCTGCAAAGAGCCACTGAAATGCGAACCCTATGTGCTATTATAACTTTTCTTAAAATTGCTTTTAAACTGAGAAACACTATGGGCTGTTGAAATTGGCAGGCAAGGGAGACATTTATTATGTGATGCGTGGCTTTTGTATCTCATCTGCACTTTGGTCCTACTACTCACATAAACCCCTCTTTTTAAAAAGTGATGCCCCCTTACCTTCCCTTTTAATGAAGTGTTGTTAAGAAAGTTTGTGATCATGTTTTTTACTGTGATGTATTTTCATGATGGTTTTTAACCTTCGAAATAAATAAACAAACTAAACTAAACTAAATGTTATCATTTAGATAGGCTTTTAAGTAGAAATGTGTAAATTTGTAAAGAAGACTGACTCTTAACTTTGCATATTTTCTAACCTGTTCAAGCTTTGTGCAATGCAAAGCTTAACAAGTACTTTTTATTTTTAAATAAGCTGGCCTCAGCTCATATCCCTCCCTTCCACTTTCATGTGGTAGATGTCCATCCTCCACACTCAAAATTGTTTTGTTGGAGGATGTTCTACCAGGGATAATCAACCTCAGGAAATCATCACACCTGGAAGGCCCAAAAGTATAAACCTTACCACACATACATCTAGGATATTTCGTAGTGTGGAAAGTCCTAATTCTGACCAAATTCTTTGGTGAAGTTTTAATTTAAATTGCCATTAATTTGAACTAATTTTACAGAGAGCTTTGAGCATATCCATCAATAACGTTTTAGGAAACTAGTCACAAACAGTGTGTTTTAAACATTTTAGAGTTGCAACAACAGTAAACACTAAATAGAATTTAAATGTAACTTTACAGGTGATGTTGGGAAGGTCCCACCATGAATTTCACTATAATGTTGTGACAAACGATGACAGTTCCATTATATTTGATCAAAA